>NW_021130742.1:0-949 GCF_004193835.3 Ostrinia furnacalis | reverse complement strand
TAGGGTGCAAATAGGGTGCCCTTCTGATCGAATTACCTTTTTACCCGACTGCGCTAGAAGGAGTAGTATTATTTTTAATAAAAAATATTAAATTTCATTTTTAATTCGTTTAATAACAAACAATCTTAAATAATAATACTTGGCTTGTTTGATTTCAAAATGTATTTGATCCTTAGAATTCAAAAACTATATTAACGAGTCATCTATCCCTGCATCAGGCATCTATCCTTTGAAGCAATCATACAGTGAGTCTTCTATCCCCCACATTAGGCGTCTATCCCACTTTTTAGAGGTCAATTAAAATGATATTTACTCAGAATCGGTATAACTTAAACTAAAATATTTATAGTAATATCATAGACGAAAGACCAAAGTTTACAGATACTAAAGTCAAATTGTTGATAAAAGCTTACTGACTGAGTTACAGAGCTGTTTCAAAAAGTGGGGCATCTATCCTGGACTTACCCTAAATCCAAAAAGTGTGTTTAATTTTGATTGTGTCAGGGTTTGTTTACTTCATTTATAGTTGTAGTTTTACAGTAAAACGAAAAGAAAAAGCTACTTTAACGGTTTCATTATATAACAGTAAATATATTTAAATGTTTCTGTATCGCTAGTAATAAATTAAATATCGTTTTCAGATCGAAATGAGTATTGTTTTGAAGACCGGGTTTGTGAGTGTTACAATATCAAATTCCAACCACAAACCGTATTTAAAGGAAAGTTGTTGGTATATTATTGGGCTGGACAAGTCCGAGATGTAGAAGAATTAAGAACAAAACAAGGGCAGAGTTCAATAATTCACGCTCTCATCATAAGGCAAACATCTGTGCACAACAACTACTGTGACTCATTTTTGTACAACCACGTTGTATAGTCTAGTTATTTTCAAATTGTAAATGGCTATTAAAACAGCCCTATCGAAATACAGTCCACTCTTTTATGGGTG
>NW_021130741.1:77293-159627 GCF_004193835.3 Ostrinia furnacalis | reverse complement strand
TGAAGTATTAAAATAATTTCCTTGTTATGTGTCACGCTCAGGTTAAATTTTGAACAAAGAAATAAAATGTTTGCTAGTTTGACTAATCTTAACATAACGTAAACAACGATATGACTTATTATGATATGAAACCGTTCTTTGGCATTCATCCTCCAAGTCAACATGTAAAACCAACCTTCTCATTAAATAATAATAAGTATTGTAAGTGTATTGTCGATGATACTGAATAAACATTTTTTCTTTCTTTCTTTCTTTCTTTCTTTCTAAAAACTTCGAAATATTTCAGTGCTGCTCTAAAATGATTCCCGAGCTTAAAGCCCTGACTCCGAATATATCGGGCAGAACCGTCGGAACCGGCCAATTCCTCCTTTTCAATCCCAGACAGTCGTAAACCGGGACCGTGATGGACTGCACTCGCTTGCAATCTGGTGTAAAGGTGCATACACAAAGGGAGATTAAGGCTTGGAAGATTTATGCAATAATAATTCGATCGTTTCAGCCAAATAATGTCCACTGCTGGACAAAGGCCTCCCCCAAGGATTTCCATGACGACCGGTCCTGCGCTGCCCTCATCCAGACACTTCCCGCGACCTTCACCAGATCGTCGGTCCACCTAGTGGGAGGCCTGCCCACAGTAGTGATGATGATATTTCGTATTGATTAGGTACTTGTTGAAAAATAATTCCAAGACGTCTAACAATAAACTACTGTACTACCTACATAACATAACTCAGTTTATGATAGAATATCATAATTTTTAACCACTATGGGAATCATTGGGGGAGGTTTTCAGCAGTGGACGTCCTATGGCTGAAATGATGATGATGATCATAATTTTTTATCTTCACGGTTTCTAGAGGACGCAGGTTCGATTCCCGCACAATGCAAACAATTGAGAATGTTACTAGGTATGCAAAATCACTTGAAACCTATATTACAGTTAAGCTTTTACATTTACAAATACATTAGTTTTTATTTCATTCAAAAATACCCAGTAGTTATGATTTTATAGGCATTCAAAGTTCGCTTAAATATTGAGTCCCGCCGACGGTCACGTGACCCCGTGTGACGTACATTCACAGTGTCCGCTCGCTAGAAAACGGATATAAACATACTTAAATACATTTTTTTTTGTAAATACAAACTTATTATACATATTAACACCCAGACCCATCACAGAAATTAAAATTGAACCAAAACCAAACTTGATNTGACCTTCAGCGAATACAGTTTGGTGATTCTGAGTATCAGGTACACTACCCTCGCCGAAACACTCTCGATCTGGACCACGTTGTTGACAAGGGACTTGTGGACGATAAACCCGACACCACCCTGGGACTGCTGGTCGCCCTCCCGGAAATAGAGCAGGTTTCCGGATTTAAGAATTATGGTGTCCTCCCCCTCTCTTCGGACTTCACATAATCCTACGATATCCCACCGTAACCTGCTCAACTCTTCCTCGAGTTCCATTAGTCATCACTTCATCCTCCAAGTAACATAAGTGAAAACTTCGAAATATTTCAGTGCTGCTTTAAAATGATTCCCGAGCTTAAAGTCCTGACTCCGAATATATCGGAGCAGAACCGTCGGAACCGGGCAATTCCTCCTTTTCAATCCCAGACAGTCGTAAACCGGGACCGTGATGGACTGCACTCGCTTGCAATCTGGTGTAAAGGTGCATACACAAAGGGCAAAAACCTTAATTTCGAACTCCTCCAATGTTCTTTTGATTAATTTCGTTGCAGGTCCAATGACAGTTTAACTTTCCCCCGGGACAAACTTGACCTTCATTGGTAGGGTTTTTGTGGCGGTCAAGCTGTAGATCCTGGCTACACAGGAGTTGCAATGGTGGGAACGAGAGGTGGGAATAGTCCCGTACACAAAGGGAGACCAAGGTTTGGAAGATTTATGTCAATAATAATTCGTTAGTTTCAGCCAAATGCTGGACAAAGGCCTCCCCCAAGGATTGCCATAACGACCGGTCCTGCGCTGCCCGCATCCAGACACTTCCCGTGACCTTCACTAAATCGTCGGTCCACTTAGTGAGGGGCCTGCCAACACTACGTCTACCGCTCCGTGGTCGCCACTCGAGAACTTGTCTGCCTTCTGGGAAGTAGGTACCTGGATGCGGGCAGCGCAGGACCAGTCATTATGGAAATCCTGGAGGGAAGTCATTGTCCAGCAGTGGACGTCATTTGGCTGAAATGAGCGAACCGGTTTTTTACGTCTATTGTAGGCCAAACATGGTGATGTCGACTACCTATTTAATAATGAAGTGCAGGTAAAATTTTCCATTCGCCTCTGGTCTATTGAATGCTCCTGAAGTGAAGACTAAAATGACCTGATTATTATGATTTTGGGTATCAATCAATTAAGTAATATTCTCACAAAAAAACCACTGCATTCTATCATAAACTGAGCTATTTTTTTAATCTTAACAGTTTGGTGTAGTGGTTAGCGTACCGGACTAGAGGTCGCGGGTTTGATTCCCGCACAATGCAAAAAAAATGTAGGTATTATGCATGAGCATTTTCATATTATGTTTTATTGGACTGGGTGTTCTCTACGTTTATTAGTTGAGTAGTTATTCTGCGTTACCAATGTAGACGTCCCTTAACCACTCGGGCACTTCTCTGGTCGGTGCTCGGACTAAACTTTATTGTATATTTATTCATTGGTAGGTATTGGAAATGTATAAAAATGAATGGATTTCGACTGTATCGTGGGATATTTGACATAGTTCTTTTTAAACTTATTAGAGTTTAACTTTCCGTATGAGTAAGCAAGTTAGGTTGCACCTTTTAAGTTTGCAACGGCATGGTTAACCTAGATGGTTTAAATAGCAAATAGTTTTTTCAGCAGGCAGCTTTTAGCACCAGAAACTAAATATTTTCAAAGTTCCTGTTCCTGTAGTACGCAGAAATGACGGCCGATGGGGCAGCAAGGTTCTGGAGTGGAGGCCACGTACCGGAAGGCGCAGCGTAGGACGTCCACCCACAAGGTGGACCGTCGACCTCATAAAGGTAGCAGTAAGGCGCTGGATGCTGGCCGCCACCAACCGACCATTGTGGAAATCATTGGGGGAGGCTTATGTTCAGCAGTGGACGTCCTGTGGCTGAAATGATGATGATGATGATGATACACTTCCTGTACCTGTTAAAGTGGTAGGTACAGTAGATAAATTTCTTGTTTACAAAATAACATATCACAAGCTCATAAGACACCACAATATTTTGTTAAGTTCATATCCCATTATACAATTAAAATACATAAACCTTATATTACTATTATGTTGCATGTACTTTTGATTCCCAACACAAACTGATTCATATCGTAACATAATACATTACTGAAACTCATTCACCGAAATTGCAATATACTCCATTGAAAAATCATTGCAATTGCGTCCGATGTAATTGCTTGCTAATAAACCGAGCTTTCGGAGAATTCCGCTCTAAACCGGCTCGAACCGGCTCAAACTGGTGAATACCGGAAAATACCGGTAAACGCACGCAAAAACCGGTTGGCGCGAAGTAATTGAGTTGCGAATGCGCGTAGCAACCAAAATACGCAGCACATTCAATGAAAGGATTCGATGTCGTTTTTAATCAATCTCTCTTTGTCTGACTGACGATATTATTTGTACGTAAGCTGGAAATATATGTAATTCTAGTGTAACCTGGATTTTTTTATCACCAACGAGGAAGCTCTTGGCCTGTATCTCAACTGATGGTAAGTGATGATCAGGCCGAAGGTGGAAGCGAGCTTCACCCGGAATCCTCAACCACAGAGGAACTGGCTATCTTACCTCTAACTGCCGGAACACAACAATGCTGATGGCGACAGACTTAGGTAAGATGGTGGTAGCTAGCCAGGCGGACTTAGAACAAGTCCTACCACCAACCAAACCGAACCGAACGAATTACGCAAATAAAGAAATTTTAATTTGATTTGATTTGAATGACGATACTCAATCTATAGCCTCCACGACGAGTTGGGAAGTCCTGATGTAAGCTCCATTGCCATGGATGTCTTAGAAGGAGACAAGGGACAAAATATGTATGTGAACATCAGTCTAATTGTTTTACACCTTAAACTCATAAGTACGAGTAAGAAGCTATAATATGTTGCTAGAAGAATAAGTTATGCATACAAAAATGTTTGAAAAACGTTGTGCAAGAGCGATATCAAGAAGAGGTCAATCAGTTTATTCAACAGAAAACTTTGTGTCACGGAATACACTTTGGTTTCCACTCTTATTTTGTATGCATAATAATAATATACAAGAAAGATGAAACTGGGTAAAGAGAAATAGCTTGTTTAGCTTACTTGGAAAGACTATATTATTATGGGGCCTTTTTAGAGTAACCACAAATATTGTGCAGTTTTAAAATTGCATTCTAACTTGAAACATTCACAATATTTCTGCAAAAGCTAACCATATTTGCAGAACAGAAGTTCGGTATGCATCAGTGAGCATAATTACGAACGACCTATTTTAAAGCCAGACAATAGTGGATAAAATGTAATAAAACAATCCGTTTTATATGCAAAGTCGTTTAATAGAACTGTTATCGTAATTCACGCGTCCTTATCGGTATAAAAACCGGTAAAATCCGGTCATTACCGGTTAATACCGGTTTGTCCGTTAAAGCTGAAAGTACCGGTAATTCATAATATTTACGATCTCATAAACCGGGTAGCCAATAAAATGGTTTTATGCAGTTTTTGCCCATTAAAAATGGCCTGCTAGTTGTATCGTTCAGATAGACATGATTTATATGTCATTGCGAGGTTTTATTGCCACGAGTTGGACGTGGATATGACGTATCGAAGGCTGGAATTAATGAAAAGCAATGAAAACACTTTTGAGACGTTCACTCCAGTTTCAGGCATAAAATAATGGTAATAAACAGTATCAACAGCAATTTCATTATTTATGATTGACGTTATAGACTAAGAGCTGGTGAACGCCAGACTACATTTTTTTATAAAAAAATGGATAATAATTAAAAGTTGTTTCCTCACCAGCCAGAGTTTTGACCGTCCCAACTCTTTGCCAGACAATCATTTTAGGGTAAGCTGCCAAAGCCATGATGACCCAAACTTCATGATGCACCAATGTTCTTATCTCTATTGGGAGCATACGCTGACAAACTTTCAGCTTTTATAAAATAACGTGGGTCTGGCGTTCACTAGCTCTTCGTCTATTTGAGCGTTGTGAGCGCAAAAAGTTTCAGATCAATTAGTGATTTGTGAATGGATACTTATTAGATTTTCAGTTGGCTTAATTTCAAATATTTTTCCCACGATTTATTTTTAGTTGCGTACATAAAACATAATGTAGTTCGTGAAAAAACCAATCACCTAAAACAACATCCACGAGCAAATATTTAAAAACCACTGCGTGGAATAATGAATCGCGGTTTTTAAATAAACACGTTCAAAGCTGTGATTAAAAAGAGAAAAAGGATTCGCCATTTATAGAAATACTGAATTTTAATATATTTCAGAGGCAAAATATTATTGTGATAACTCGACCGCGTACTAGATTTGAAATAACGAGAATTTTGCCAAGTTAATTCGACCCATAGTGTCGGACAAAAGCCACAAAAAATATTGCGAGGAGATTTATGTGACTATTATTTTTATGTTAATCTTTTATAACATAAACCTCGCTTCGGTGTTTCTTTCTAAATAACAAATATTTTTTACTCAATGTTAATTATACTAGTTTATTTTTGCGGCTTTGCCTGCGTGAATTTTGATGTAACAGGAAATTTTGATAAGCATCAACAAATAATGAAATACATAGTAGTAAGTGATATCTAATTACTGTTTATTTCTTAGTGTCATCATCATCATCATCGTATCAGCCATAAAACGTACACTGAACATAGGCCACCCTCAATGGAAATCCATAATGATCGGTTAGTAATGCCTACATCCATATTTCTTAGTTACTAATTGATTTCTTAACTAAAGTTATTGGTATATTTTTCTATTATCTTTTGGCAATGTAAAAGGCTACAAGTATTTATTTTTATTTTATTTATCTTTATTAAAGAAACATACAGCCTTGTTTGACACATGCAGCTCAAAATTAAGTAGGTTATACATTGGCCTTTAAAGTTTCTAAGGCTAGGTTGTATAGTAAAAGTTGATGTCAACAAGAGCAAAGTTTGCTCTAACCGTTCACTGATACTAAACTTAACCCACTCGATAACCGAATCCGAATTCCGAATGACCCCAAATTACAGCCGTGCATATACCGGTAAACGTACCGGTATACAGAACCGGTAATTTTGCCAGATAATTGGTACATTTAGCCCGTCCATTCAGCTCGGGCGGTTCGGTCTATTTCCAGGCTAATTGTATCTATTCGAACGACAGTAACCTAAACTGGAGTGGTGGAATTTCGATTATTTATTGCCTGCCGAAACTACCGATAGCTCTTTGATGTGGGTGTTTGCTGTTTCGCATTTTGGTGGTAGTTTCTCGTGAAATGCTGCAGTGTTTGGTTGCATACGCAAAAGCGATAGTCTTGTTTGAGCATTTTCGAGATTGCATTACATAGCCTCATTTTGATGTTCGTTAATTTCTTTCGGCCTATTTCTAAACATGTTTTTATTAGATACCAAGAATAATTTTTCAAGATTCGTACTATGATCATTACAAAATACATGTTTTTTTAAATGAGGTTGGGATATTTAGCTTTATAGCATCCAAACCTAATTTAGAGACATTAATTATTGATTTAACCTCTATGTGGCTATTGAATCGAGGGAATACTGATTTTTTTGGAAATTTGTGATTTGTGTGCTCCGGCACATGAATTAGGGTTTTGTCTAAAATTCCAGTTACATACGTCCTGTAAATGGTACTTTTTATGCTTTTATTTTGACTTTGAACTTGAGAGCTCTTTAAATAATTACCGATTTAAAATTAAATGTACAGTTTGAAATAATGTCGCTGCTTAAAATACTCAACCGGACACCAAATACCTGACATTCCTTCCAATTTATTAATCATAACTCCCAGTATCCGGTAATCGAATTCCACGGCGACCGGTAATTTGGGTAATAAACCGGTAAATTGGCCCGCGATAAAACCGGTAAATTCACCAGCAATTCGGTGGTAGTTAGGGTCATTTATTGACCTAATTGGTCCCGCATTCCGACTGGTCCTGTATTCAGGCTATTCGGGGATGTAGCACGCGTAAATCAGCTGGGGTATAGTGAATCAATTGAGTTCCAGATTCATGAATGTCTGTGGTCAGAGTCCCACCCATGTAAAGTTATGTACATTGCATTCCTAACCAATAATGCACCAACTGGCATAATGAACAATAATTCGACAAAATTTTGGACATTACCAATTTACCTAAAACACAAATAAATGATTTAATTTGATTTGATTTGAAAAGTTTGAGACCACCCACTTCCGAAAATTTTATATTTTTTACGCTCGACCGCTAAATCAAAACCATATTAAATTGTTCAAATACGCTCCCAATCCTGCAGTTCTTTCAATCCTGCGATTTGAACTCTCCGGTTGAAATAAAACATCAAAATCCGGATTTAAACTGAAAACGATGCACAAATCAATGTTAGACGCGTAATGGTTCTATCTGGGGATCCACTCTGCAAAACGAATGCTATTTTGTAATAAATATTAAGAGTGATAAGCTGTTTTAATTTAATTTAAAAAATAATACGTTACTAATATAGCGTGGTAACTACGATTGTTATCTATCTATATATATAAAAGAAAGTCGTGTTAGTTACTTCGCTTATAACTCGAGAACGGCTGAACCGATTTAGCTGAAAATTGTCAGGGAGGTAGTTTAGAGCCAGGAGAAGGACATAGGATACTTTTTATCCCGTTCGAAACAAAAAAAAAGTCTGCTTATTTATTGCCATTAAGGCGGAACAAAGTTCGCCGGGTCAGCTAGTATCTTATAAGAGTAGGCGCACACCGTTGATTTTTAGTTGGCCGATAGTTGTGCCCGATTTTAAATTGTATGAAGAATCGGCCAAATCGAATCGGCGTAGTATGCGCACTCCCAATTATATTCTAGTCCTTATATTAAATTAATAGTCATACATTAATAGTCATTATATTAACTGTAAAAACCAACCATATTGAAGCTTTGCGTCCCCAAAAGTGATAGAGATCTACAGTGTGCCTACCATGAGTTTACGTTAGGTGTGCTCGCTAGCGACTGCGTAAAAAAATGACATTTAACCCTTAACTGGTATCGTAAATTGGACATACGTAACTGGTATCGTGGGGGCCGCGCGGCCCCCATACTTTGTTTGCTTCTAGCGAGCATGTTTTACCTATATACTTGAATAAATGCTCATAAATGATAAATATCAGGCTCGTTCTAAGTAATCATGTGGTTTTTATTTTATTAAATCTTCCTACTTATATACTTCAAGACATTACATAATAGTAACAACTTTTTACGTAATATTTTTTAACGTTACAAATATCTATGAAACCTATCGTTTAGAAAGTTATAACCAAAAATATTATTATTTTAATTAATCCATAATAATGTGATCTTAATAATAAATAACGTTTTAATGTAATGTTTGATAAAAATAATAAGTATTTTATATAAATAAAAACATAAATATTATTTTGACAAACATTAGCAGGTGCTGGTGGATTTTCAGACCACTTGTATTTATTTTTTCATAGTAGCTGGATTGATTAGGTCCTACAACATCTTCATTTTCACTCTCTGAAGAAAAAACTTCAGAATCAGAATCAATTTCCTCATTATTGATCGAATATTGGTTATTGGGTCTTCACAATGACCTATAATTTTATTATCACTATCTTATTCTTCTAGCATGCTACTAGTCACTAATTTGGAATCAAAAACTTCGTTCTAGGTATCTTCTATTGTTTTATCACTTAAAAGTCATCAATACTGTAAAAAAACAAAAAACAAATAAAAATTGCCATGAAAAAAAAACTAACGTAACTGGTATTGTGGGGGCCGCGCGGACCCCAACACGTGCATATCTTCGTCCTGGTGAATGATACAGTGCTGAAACGCCTGCACCAGACGCGAGTAGCGCCGAAATGAGAATACCAAAAATTTTGGCAGCCCACAATGCGTAGCTTCTTAGAAATCAAAGAAAACGTCATGCGTGGGGGCCGCGCGGCCCCCACGATACCAGTTAAGGGTTAAATGTATGAACTTGAATTATTGCTATCCAGGCAGGTTTCTGACAGAGATAATTCACGAAATTGGTAAAAACCAAGAATTAGACGAGAACTCCAATGTAATTATAATGTATGGTAATAGTTACTCTGTAGATAAAAAGAGTATAATTCAAAATATTGACCAACTATTAAATTTGCAAAATAGGTTAAAATTTAAGATAATTTTGTGTACTTTACCCTATGTAAATTCAGGGTATAATCTAAATAAGATAAACAAGAACATATTTGATTTAAATATACTTATGTATGTATAANCTGTGGTCTCAGAGTCGCATGTAAAGTTATGTACATTGCATTCCTAACCAATAATGCACCAACAGACATTATAAACAATAATTCGACAAAATCTTGGACATTACCTATTTACTAAACTCAATTAAATATTTTAATTTGATTTGATTTGAAAAGTTTGAGACCTTTCCCACTGTTATAGTCCTACAGTCGTAATTTCAGTCAAGTCCTACACTACAGTGAGATTAGTAGAATGAACGAAAGGCTAGATTATGTGACAAAATAAATAGGTATCACGAGTAAAGCCTCCATGATTGTTTTCTAGTATTACTTTTAATATCTCAATGGGGAGACAGGAATCGTTTGCAGTTTGCCCCTCACAAAACTTATCAGCTTCTATTAAAAGGTAATCTTAAAGTTTTGCCTCGCATTAAATTCAATGAAATAACTGTTAAAAAACGGGAATCTGTTTGCTATCTCGGACTAATTTTAGAGAAAAACTTTAGTTTTGTCGAGCACATTAAACAGATCGGTGAAAAAGCTAAAAAGAACTTTTATGCCTTAAGTCACATTTCAACCTCGACGTGGGGTCTAACGTTTAAAATCCTCCGAGTAATATATTCGGCCACTTATTTAAGCTCCATTTGCTATGGTGCACCAGTTTGGGCTGACAGAGCTACTATAGGAGCCGCTCGACGGAAACTACTCCAAAGTCAACGCCTTGCATTGATTTTTCTTTGCAAAGCTTACAGAACTGTGAGCACGGAGGCTCTGCCAGTCCTGGCTGGTGTACTGCCGGTCGACTTAGAGGTACAAAAGCGTGCGGCTATGTACTTCGCATCAAGGGAAAATATAACCTCCGATTTCTTAAATAGCCGCGATCGTTCTAAAATAAGTCGATTATTTGATTCCCGAGAAGTCGTTGAAGAAGATTTACTTAATGAATGGCAAAAAAGATGGGATACGTCAGTCAAAGGACGTCACTTATATAAATTCTTCCCGAATGTACGCGAACGTCTAACTAGGCGATGTTTAGAAATCGACCATTGCTCGTCGCAGTTCCTCACGGGACATGGCAACTTTAAACATAAACTTCACGAATTCAAACTAGTTCCGTCTCCTTTTTGCGAGTGTTCCACTGATGATGTCAGTCATGAGCAGTCTGCCCATCATATCTTGTGGGAGTGTGATCTTTGGAAACATGAACGTGATATAATGCTTAATTCAATACGACATACATCTGTTTCCGCAATTTATTACACCGATCTTGTCGCGACAAGGAAAAATTTCCGTGCTTTTAAGCGATTTTGTGAAAAATATTATTGGCAGGTAGTTGCTAATTGCTCATAAGATAGGCCTCCTTAATTTAATTTATTGTACGTGGTGCATAATCTTTTTCTTAAAGGTTCTAAACCTTTGTTTGTCACCTGTCATCCGCTTTGCAATGGAGGGAAGTCGAACCTTAATTTCGAACTTCTCCTATGTTCTTCTGATTAATTTCGTTGCGGGTCCAATGACAGTTTAACTTTCCCCCGGGACAAACTTGACCTTCATTGGTTGGGTTTTTGTGGCGGTGAAGCTGTAGATCCTGGCTACACAGGAGTTGCAGTGGTGGGAACGAGAGGTGGGAATAGTCCCGTAGTATTACTTTTGAAAAAATATAACAAACATTTATTTCAATCCCTATTCTAAAATCACTCGAAAACTTTTCATTTTTCACGCTCGACCGCTAAATCAAAACCATATCAAATTGTTCAAATAAGCTCCCAATCCTGCAGTTCTTTCAACAGTGCGATTGTATCTCTCCGGTTGAAATAAAACATCAAAATCCGGATTTAAACTGAAAACGATGCATAAATCAATGTTAGACGTGTAATGGTTCTATCCGGGGGTCGACTCTGCATAACGAATTAAAATATTACGAATGATATTTATTTTATTTTAAAAAATATTATACGCTTACTTAAAATAGCGTGATAGGTAAGTATCTTTGCTGAATAATTTTGGATGTAATAAATAAAACAAAAAAATATTTTTTTAACAGGAACCAAGAAAGTCTTAACTTTCATCTTACTAGATGGTAAGAGATGATCAGGCTGAAGGTGGAAGCGAGCTTCGCCTGAACTCCTCAACCACAGAGGGATTTTTAATCTTATATAATTTTTATGTTACCAATTATATTCTAGTCCTTATATTAAATTAATAGTCATTATATTAACTATCGGTCCACCTAGTAGGTCGCGGGAGGTGCCTGGATGCGAGCGGCGCAGGACCGGTCTTTGTGGAAATCCTTGGGGGAGGCCTTTGTCCAGCAGTGGACGTCTTTCGGCTGAAACGAACGAACGAACGATATTAACTGTAAAAACCAACCATATTGAAGCTTTGCGTCCCCAAAAGTGATAGAGATCTACAGTTCCGAGAATATCGAACGGTCATCGTGGTCGGACCCGGATTGAGTGGGATTTGTACTGATTTATTCACCAGTTGTACAGTAATCAAGGCTGGATCTCTGTGCTGTGATAGATAGATAAAACGATTGTGTTAGTGACAATCTTTACACTAAGGCTGGGTTGCACCATCTTGCTTTAACTTTGACAAACGTCAAAAATTTGTCAAACTCCATACAAAAACCCCCAGTTATCGTTATAATTACGGTCAAAGTTAGGTGATGCAACTTACCCTAAGAAAATGAAGTAATTTATGTATCTACAATACTGCTTTTAAAAGTACTTCTACTTAAGTACTTAAAAAAATACAGACAAAATATCCACCACATGAGACGTCCATCCACAAGGTGGACCGACGACCTCATAAAGGTAGCGGGAAGGCGCTGGATGCAGGCCGCTACCAACCAGGCGATGTCCTATGGCTGAGATGATGATGATGATGATAGTAATTTTATACAGTGTAGAGCTCGTCTTTAGACGAACTAGAGTANGGTAAAAAGATTATGAGACATGTAGAGGCTCCTTAAGAGCAAAATGACGATTTGTAAGAACTATTTATTAGTCCAAACAAATAAAGAAATTTTGACTTTGACTTTGACTTTATGACATATTGTGCAGCGCCCCTAGTGGCTACTTTCAAGAAATAAAATCTTCATAGAATTTTTTGACGTATTCGCTAGCGAGCTCACCTAACGAAAACTCATGGTAGGCACACAGTTCCTAGAATATCGAACGGTCATCGTGGTCGGACCCGGATTGAGTGGGATTTGTCTTGATTTATTCACCGTTGTACAGTAATCAAGGCTGGATCTATGTGATAGATAGATAATACGATTGTGTTAGTGACAATCTTTACACTAAAAACATGGAGTCTTATTATCGGCAATGGTGCTTATAAAAGTACTTCAACTTATGTAACTTAAATTTAAAAAAAAAATATGCAGACAAAATTTCCACCACATGGGACGTCCAGTCACAAGGTGGACCGATGACCTTATAAAGGTAGCGGGAAGGAGCTGGATGTAGGCCGCTACCAACCGCCCGATATGGAAATTGTAGGGGAGGCCTATGTTCAGCAGTGGACGTCCTATAGCTGAAATGATGATGATGATGATGGTAGTAATTTTATACAGTGTAGAGCTCGTCTTTAGACGAACTAGAGAATTACTTATCTATAAGCTAGTAACTACACAATCTTAATATTACAATCTTCAGGTGAATGATGGACTGTAAAATTTAAATTGACGTATTGAATAAAACTACGTGCTTACTAAAATAGCACTAGAACAACAATAACAAAGTAAATTATCGTATTGTGACGCATATTTAAATGAAAATTAAAGTCCAAATATAACAAGAAACATCTTAATTGTGTAGTTGTATTTATAAACTTAACAATTCGCCTTGTTTTCGCTCATTGTTTATTATTCAAAGTTGCTTCATCACGGACTTCTTTAAGTTGAAGCTTCTCAAAGCACCTGCCGCTAAGTTTTGGTACAATTTACATATAAATTAAATAATCCTCTTAGCTAGAACTGTTCTGATACTCGGCATATTAAAAATAGATACAGTAGGCTTAGTGTTCTATAATCTGGTTCAGAAACAGCCCTAGAGGTCCCAGATTTGATATCGAGTGAGAACAAAAAAAACTGTTCGGTTCAGTTTGGGTGGTAGATATTGTTCTAAGTCCACCTGGCTAGCTACCACCATAACTATAATGTTAATCGCATTGTTAGAAACCTAATAATCGCGTTCCATCAAGTGAGATGCAGGTCCAAAAGTTTCCCTATTGGGTTGATAACTATAGGTATCAGGAAAGATAGTTAATTTATTTTTTCAAGTCCATTATACCCTAAATAAACTAAGAACAAACAAACACACAAAGTGATTTTAGATTATATTTTGTTCTACATAGGAATCGAATCCAGGGCCTCCGAGTCAAAGCTCTTTCTCTTAACACAGGGCCAGGTAGCTCTTATTTTGATTAAGTTTAAAAGTTCTTTTTAACAGCTTTTTCAAACAAATTTTCATTTATGTAAATAAAGTTTTACGCAGCGTGGGACGTCCACCCTCAAGGTGGACTGACGATCTGACAAAGGAAGCAGGAAGGCGCAGGCCGATACCAACCGTGCGATGTGGCAGTCATTGGGGCAGCAGTGGACGTCCTATGGCTGAAATGATGAAATAAAGTTTTTAAAGGTTCGTTTACTGATTCAATTTTCATTGTGTTCACATGTTGTTAATTACGGAGTGCCTAAACAAAGACTCGAACGTCGTAATGTGTTGAATATTTAATGAGTACTAAATAAAGTTCGTAATTGCACGTGGATAATAACTTTCAATTCGGTAACGTTAGGAGGTTAATGTCAAGGCTGTGTTGCCAGACTTTAAGGGTAAAAGTTTCTTTTTAGTACTAAATCCAAATGGAGGAGTTTGTTCTTACTGACTAGCGTTGTTTTTATGTTCTCCTTTAAGTATCTAACGCCCGTATTCACAAACGATGCTTGCTTAAGTGAAGCAGCAAATCGAACGCACAGCGTTGAATAGAGCTCAGTGATTGGTTCGTGTGTCACCCTGTGCTTCCACGCGGATAGTAAGACCTCATAGTATTGTTTGTGAATACGGGCGTATTTGTACAAAGCACGTAGAACAATAATAGTTTTACAATAAATAACCGAACTAATCCATTGTTATCTCATCTTAATCATTCGTTAGTTGCTAAGCACCGGCCATTAGTCAACAGTGACAACGGACCGTTAACTCGCAGTTAACGGTGAGTTGATTAACAACTGATAATGCTACGTGACGGTCTGGGAGGCCACGTAATTGCGGCTGTATAGGGTTAACTATGTTAGATAGATAAACAATCTATCGTAATAATAGACAAAATAAGAAAAGAGAGAGATACACAAAAGTCACGGTACAATTTTGGCGGTCTTATCGCTATGAAACGATCTCTTCCAAACAGCTAATGAGAGGAAAACTTTTGAAATATTTTGGGTGTCAAATTCAAGAGCCTGTAATAGAATATTAGAAATAATAAGAAATATTGTGCCTTCCCCTTCATATTTGTTTCAAGTAACTGTCCTCACCATAGGTTGTCTGGAAGAGATCGCTTCATAGCGATAAGACCGCCTCATTGTACCTTGTGTGTTCCTTTTCTTGTTATGTTATTTGTTTGGTGTGCAATAAAGTGTATTTATTATTATTATTCTCTTTATTAACCTTGGTTCTTAATTTTAAATATTTTTTTACAATGTAAATTATCAAAAAAAAAAATAAATAAAAATACATTATAAAAAAATACTTAAAAATAGTTATTCCGCTGGTAGCGGAGCAGAGCCCAAGCTACCGGTGGTAGGGTCACAGGCTGAGGAACCTCCGGACAATGCGTGCCGTGATTAATTATTATTATTATTATTATTGTGGCAGCAGGCAAAGTCAGTCAAAATTCTTTATTTATATGGACTATTAAATACTGCTTACAAAATAAAACGTCAAATATTTAAAGAGAAACATTTTTAAATAAAAGAATAATTAAAAAAATTAAGATCCCGAAATGAGGAGCCTTCATTTACCTTATGTACTCTTTTTCAAAAAAATGACACGGCATAGAGTCTTTTCACATCCTTCATAATACTCCTATAAATATGAAATACATTTATTTTACAAGTAAATTACAGGTAAAGTCAGACATGTCGACGCCTGTACTACCACTTTGACTGCAAAGTAGGTACATACAAACAGCCACACAGGTTCATTTGAACCGTCTGGCAACACCTGACAATAACTATTTCAGTTAACATAAACTCAAACTGCGCTAATTAGCAGTAATGAGCAGTTTCCACTGGTGTTGGGAAGTAAATAGTCGATGAAAAGTATCGATAAGATTGTTTTACTACGTCAGTAATTTTCGAGTCAGATAATCCCATTTTGTGATCTCTTGTTTCTCTTAACTATATTTATTTTAATGAGCTATTTAGTTTGTACAAGAAAAAAAACCAAATCAAATTATTTGATGTTAAACTTTGGTGTTACCGGACAGGTCAATTAGATAAATAGAAAATAAAGACTACTTCTGATTGAAAAATAACAACTTTGCTGTCCACGCAGTAAACACAAAAAATATAACAAAATTGTCTATCACATTCGACGCATGAAAAGGGAAATTTTAGTATTCGCAGCTATCGATATAAGAAACCATCGACATAAGGGCACCCCTAGCCAGAAGAGACTTTAAACTGTTCGAAATAACCGAACTTCGGCACTGAGAGTTCAATATTTATTGTTTTTGAGGGAATTCCAGTTAATACCTCTAATGAGGCATCATTAAGAGCAATGGAAGAGAGCCTTTGCTATCGTTATAGCAGTTTAACTGTAATACTTTAGTAAGCTTTCAAAAGGTAATACAACTGTCTCAAGTAAAAGGAGATTTGCGAAATTCGTATTGGTATCCTACTAATATTATAAAGGCAAAAGTTTGGATGTCTGGATGGATGTTTGTTACTCTTTATTGTATATAACTCTTAATTGTTTATTGTATATAACCCAGAATAACATATAGACTATAATTTATGAAGACATGTGACAAAAATTTCTCGCGGGTGAAGCCGCGGGCAAAAGCTAGTACCTATTGTACATACAATTATTGTGACATTCACAAACGATGCTTGCTTAAGTGAAGCAGCAAATCGAACGCTCAGCGTTGAATAGAGATCTGTGATTGGTTCGTGTGTGACCCTGTGCGTCCACGCGCACTGTGAGACCTCATAGTAATGTTTAAGAATACGTTTGGGCACTGGCTTTATTGTCCCGAAGCAGTGATAAAGTTTTAAAATAATAGTGCGACAAAAAATGAATTACTTTTATGACTTCTAACAAACATTACTGGTTACCAGTGACTCTATCTATCAGATAGCTAAGTAAAACCTACTTAGGGCTGATTTGTTGTTGTAGCTAACATTAGTTTTTGTTGTTTTATCTAAGCACTTAAGTTATTAGGCATAGTTGTGTGCAGTTGTAATTGGTCCATAGATTTGTAAGTGATTTGTAGCTGTATTTTTTACTAAATAAGTAGTATTCTATGTACTGTAACTGTACCTATTAATAAATAAATAAATAAATAAATAAATTTTTCAATCATCAGATATCTTTTAACTGAAGAATAAACTTGTCATTTTGACATATTTCCCATACTAAAACTGTCAATGTGCCAAAACTGCCAAACTTGTTCTTCAGTAAAAGTTATCTGATGATTGAAAAATCAACCATTAATTAAATAATCGAATAGCGGTGATGAACAAAATTGTAGTTTTTCTGACAATATTGTTAAAAATCCCTATGCTACGAAGGACTTTTTAATAAAGTCGTAAATAGACTATTATTTACATGTCTTTCTAAAAACAAAACACCCCTATAATTAGGTAATTAACTATTCTAAAAGCGTTTTAAAACCCCTTTTGCCACGACTCAAAGGCGTTTCGCGGTATATCCACCTATGGAATTATTATTTCCCTCCAATAATTCCATACGCTCTGTGATTTACCCTCTAAAAATAGCTTTCGTAATAGACAGTCCTGAAATTACTGTAAATTTAATATGAGGGGAGACAGTACAGGGCAGTAAGAACCGACAACACAACTGCATGGGCTCATGATTATAATAATAACTAGCGGCCGCCCGCGACTTCGTACGCGTGGATCCCATTTTAGAAAGAAATAAACATTTTACTCCCTTAGAGGTTTAGTTTTGCAAAATCCCGTCTTAGTGAGCACTTACGTTCTAAAAGGAACCCCTATGCAAAATTTGAAACTCCTAGCATTTGTAGTTTCTGAGATTTCGTGATGAGTCAGTCAGTCAGTAAATATACAGATATAAAATTTTATTTAATTTCTTTTTTCCATAGAATTTCATAAATCATGGCTCAACAATGAGAAGATGAGGAAAATTGTGTATTAATAACGAGGAAAATATGAATATAATATCTTAATAATTACTTTGTTGATTTTCGATAATGTATTTTGTATTTCTCGTTTTTAGGGTTGAATAAAATGTACAAAAATAGCACATAATGATAAGAAGTTTAACAAATAAAATGCGCACTTTCAGACTTTTTCAACTAAAATAGTGCTTAGAACGGCAAGCACAAATTGTATACAAATTGGCTAAATCGTCTCTTAATGCGTGTAAAATAGATGCGTATGCAATTTATCAGTCCCAAAATCAATAATATTGACATTGACTAATTTATTTTATTAACTACTACTAGCTGTGCCCCGCGGTATTACCCGCGGTAAAACATACCTTAGTAAAATCGCTCCAACCGTTTAGATGTGAAGAAGTAACAAACATCACACTCACAAATTTTCGCCTTATAATATTAGTCTGATTTTGTGCATTGTGCATTATGTGCAGCAGACTGGCTGTTCAATCCCAGCTTGATAATAAGCTGGGAGCGATAGAATATTAATGGCACTGAAGGAAGCAGACGTGTGATGCCGAATGCATACTACGTGAAAATAATAAATACGCTGCGACGCGTTTCCATTGTCGACAAAGTTGCAGTTATTGATTTCTGATAGTCAATATAGACTACAGCAGTCCGCTGTAAACATTATCTATGTATATCTATAAAAGCGAAAGGTCACTGACTGACTCACTCACTCATCACAAAATCTCAGAAACTACAAGTGCTAGGAGTCTTAAATTCTGCATGTGGGTTCCTTTTAGAACGTAGGTGCTCACTAAGACGGGATTTTGCAAAATTCAATCCCTAAGGGGGTAAAACGGGATCCAAGCGTACGAAGTCGCGGGCGGCCGCTAGTGCTTTATAAAGCGTATTTACTCAGAGCTATTTTGTTATCTGTCATGAAAAGTCGAATCTGAACTTCGAACTCCTATGTTCCTCTGGTTAATTTCGTTGCGGGTCCAATGACAATTTTACTTTCCGCCGGGACAAACTTGACCTTCACTGGTTGGGTTGTTATTGGCGGTCAAGCTGTAGATCCTGTCTACACAGGAGTTGCTGCCACCTTGCGTTTGCTGTCGTTTCGCCATGCTGAGAGGCGACGTCGTTTCTATTTCAGAATTCATTGAACCAAAATATCTATCAATACTAAGGCAAATACAATCAGTATCCACATGTCTTCTTAACCTTTATGCTCAGTATTGTCCACTTTATGTTACCTGTATCTGTGCTTTATCTTTCAGATAAATCCTAACCAATGCGAGCTTTGTATCTAGTTCGCACTAAGCTTAATAAGCCTGAAACCGTTCTCGTTCGCCCCAACAATGGAAACGGTGGCTGATTCCATTATCGCTCGTTAATAAATCCAATCGGGGCTTATTACCCACCTCAGTAGAGACCTGTCAGGATTACGAGCGATATCCGGATGATATCTATAGCTTTGATTCGAT
This sequence comes from Ostrinia furnacalis, assembly GCF_004193835.3. Lineage (NCBI taxonomy): Eukaryota > Metazoa > Arthropoda > Insecta > Lepidoptera > Crambidae > Ostrinia > Ostrinia furnacalis. Next base: position 140,290 of record NW_021130741.1, on the reverse strand, counting down.
CCGGCTAGATTTTGATCCGGAAAATCCAGAGATTTTCGATTACAGGTCGATTTCGCTGATTGGTTTGTTAATCTTGATTTTTTCTTATGATGGTTAATTAAAAGGATTGATTGAGGTTGATGATTTTTTTTTACCTCGAGAGAGAAATTAAATAATTTCAGGTTAGAAGCTTATTCTTTTCGTAAAATTTAGAACGTTTGTGGTTAGGTAGGTATATGATCATCATTTCTTGAGTAACCTACATTCGACGCTAGTAGAGATGCTGGGGCGCACGAAAATTTTTATTTATAATACTGATTGTAAAAGTCTTCTTAAGATTCTTGAGAAAGTACTAATCTTGATGTCAGACTTTGTTATGTTAGCATCTTATCTATACTATCTATGCTAATATTATAAATGCGAATTAACTCGGTCTGTCTGTCTGTCTGTCTTGCTTCCACGCCTAAACCACTGAACCGCTTTTGATGAAATTTGGCATAGAGATAGTTTGAGTCCCGGGAATGGACATAGGATAGTTTTTATCCCGGTCTTTGAAGCAGGGACGCGCGCGATAAAGTTTTTCGGCGATAGACAAAATTCCACGCGGGCGAAGCTGCGGGTGGAAAGCTAGTAAATAGATAAATATAAAATTCAATTCAGTAGAAAACTTTCTAATTGCAAATCACAAACCCTTCGTAATTTTATCGAGCCTTTTCGTAATCGCACCCTCAGTCTCATTACACATTCTATTAGTTTTACACCGGCTCGCGTTGCAACAGCACTTGAACTCTATTGTGAGTTAAACAGAGTTCAATTCTGAACAATCGTGGGCAGATTTAAATTAGTTATAAATAGGTGTCTAGACTGGAATTTTTTCACACTGATTTAGTAGTAACAAAGTGGAGGCTTGTTTGTGAATGAGTAATGTACGAAAAGGTTGGAACCTTTTGTTGTTTGTACAGTTAAATGCTTTTCATCCCGTCTGTTTGGTTCGAATTAACCTGATTTGAGAGATGTATTTGTTAGGTGTAGAAAATACCTTATTATAACGAGCTTTAATGCTAAATAAAAGCTGGCTATCATATTTCATAATTTAAACAGTTCACGCCCATGAAATTTCGTTTTTCCTGCTTTAGCTTAGCATACTTCATTAAGGGGTCGTCCTACTTACCTATTAAGTACTTATTTTCTTCAATTATGAAATAATTATCATGAAAATTCCTGCCTATTTGATTATTACCACGTAATGATGCGTTTGAATGGGGCTATTTTTATGATTGTTTTGACGTTAACAGTCATTGAAAAATGTGTAACATACACTTTTTGTATTACTCAAGTAATCCAATCAAGTAAGCTTACATTCCAAATATTTAAGACTAGCAATAAATAAACGAATTGAATTGTTTTACTAACGAATACAGTTTGCCTATCCCTATTGTGAAATTAGTTTATTTATGTTTATTATTAATAAGAAAATATATTGAAAATTTGACATGTAATGAACATTATGAATAAATTTCTTATTCTTATTCTTATTCTTAGTGCGAGTTTTCTTTGAATGTCGTCGCTAGCGAGTGCGTCAGAAAATCTATGAAGATTTTAGTTCTTGAAAGTATCCGCTAGGGACGCTGTTCAATCTGTCATTTTCATGTCACTTTTTACGCAGTCGCTAGCGATGACTTTTGGTGTATACGCGTACTAAACATACTGGTATCTGCCAACATTATCATCCTACTAGCGGTCGACCGCGACTTAATCGTACGCGTGGATCCCGTTTTACCCCCTTAGGGGTGGAGTTTCGTAAAATCCTTTCTTAGCGGATGCCTACGTCATAATAATATCTACCTGCATGCTCAGCACGATCTGTCCAGTGGTTTGGACTGTGCGTTGATAGATCACTATATCAGTTAGTTAGTCAGTCAGTCACCTTTTAGTTATACATTTTAAATAATTTTGGACAAGGTCGTAACTTCAACATTTTTCTCAGTTACATGTCCTTGTACACGCGTTATGAGCCGGTAACAAAGTATTATCTCCGATGTAATAAAGAGTACGTGGAGCAAAATGTGTGCTTCGTACAGGATCGGTTTTATGCATATTTTAAAGCGGTACTCGCGCGATGCTTTCACATTGTCGGGCCGCGGAATTGCTACAGCTATAAGATACTTTTTAAGTATCCCAGGGCAATCCAGTTTTGGTTTGGGATCCAATAAAGCAGGATCCCGCAAAAGACTGACGTCACATCATCATCATAATTTCAGCCACAGGACGTCTACTGCTGAACATAAGCCTCCCCCAATGACTTCCACATCGCACAGTTGGTAGCGGCCTGCATCCAGCGCCTTCCTGCTACCTTTATGAGGTCATCAGTCCACCTTATGGTTGGGCGTCCCATGCTGCAAAACCTAATTAGTTTCAATCAACTGAAAATTTTGTCGAGAGAGAGAGAGAGAGAGACTTGATAAAATAGTGACGTCATCGGCTTGTATTGCACTGGCCCTTAGACGTCACCGTCCGTAAAGATTTCCTATGATTTCCTACCAGTATAGACCCAATACATTGAACTGTCCTACCCGTGACATTGACAGGGGGGAGCCACCGTCAATACCGGATCGCTGGTTCCAATTTCTGCCATGTTGGAAACTATGTAGTTGAACGATGGTGGCGCCCCTTGTCAATGAGTCTGGTGGGACAGTTAGGTGTAGGTCACCTATACATATAACATTTTGATTCAGTTAAATGTGACAAAATAAGTCACACAAGACTGACTAATTATGATTGAAGATGAAGTGAGAGACAGAGAAATTGTATTACTACAAAATAGAGTATTTCTGTATATTGTGGTAATATATCATGTGATTAATTCAGTGACAACAAAAGTGTAAATCGAATTTTCCACGAATAATAATTCCAGAAAACCAAAATATACATTCCAAGAACCTGGAATTGAGACAAACGTAACGTACATTGTAATAACGCGTCCTAAAAATATGTAACGTCTAAATGTAACATCATCCCGGTTGTCCCGGTTATTCCTTTGTGTTCCGCAATTTATAGCTTTTGTTCTTTCTTTTGTAATTGTCGGGGGTATATTATTCTAATTATGTATTAATTTTTAATGTTAGATTCTTTATGCGTCCTCTGTGAGAACATATGAAATTTTTATTTCATTAGGTAAGTGTTTTGTAAACTTTATGCATATTTTTTGATAAAAAGTACCATTTGAGTTTTGTATAGCCATGATAGCCGAACGGTGAAGGGGTCGAACTAGCCGACTTGTGATCCGAGGAAAGCGGGTTCGAATCCCGAATCCCACTCGAATATTGCGGTGAGCCCACTCGTCGTAACACAAACATATTAAAATTTAGCTTAACACAAGGAGTTAACGGGAATATGAGTTATGTGTATTTACAAATTGCTAAATTACCTATGCAAAAAAAATATTGATATTTCAAAATGGAAAATTTACTTAATGTCTCTCCACTTTGTGATTTTTTTAATAAAGAAATTATCACGCTTTTAATGGCAAAATAGACCACCAATAATGCACCCACATTTTCTCAAACATGCTTTGTGTAAGATATAATTGTCACAACCCACACGATATAGAAAAAGAAGATGATATATTGTTTTTTATCCTAATAAAATATTTTTTAGCAACATTTGTTAAATTCTTCAACGTGGACACCTCGACCTGACCACGACCGCTACGCCAAGAGTGAAACGACAATGCAGAAAAAGTCGCTAGCTGTTTTACATTTTAGGGCAGTGTTCCGCAAAGTGTGTACCGCGGCATACTGGTGTACCGTGGTCATTAGATATAGTGTGCTTCAGAAAAATAAGATTATTTTATAAACATATTTATAGCAAATAAGTAAGGGTAAGACTAATAAAGGTAATTTGAATTAAAAAAAATATTGTTTTATTTTGTGGTGTACTAAAAAATTTCGTTTTCCTAGATGTACCTTCAACACAAAAAGTTTGCGGAACACTGTTTTAGAGGACACAAAGAAGCATAGTAAATACTGACCTGTCCATCATATCTCCCTCGGGCCTGCTGACAGGAGCGTCACCCGAAGCAGAGTACACGTACACCCTCGCATCAGCCTTGTACCACTTGATGCTGTGCATCTCCCCGCAGGACTTGCCATCGATGCGGCACCGCAGGCGGGCTGTATCGCCCACTATGGCGGAGGCGTGGTCTGTGAACAAAGAAGGTTAGGTTAGATTAGGTTATAATTTCTTACAAGATGGCGGAGAGCGCAATAGCGCCACATAAAAGATGTCCTCGTGGTCAAACTGGGCATAGGTGGAAATCGGGTCAATGCCTCGCTACACCGGTGCTTCCTCTATGCTCAGAGAGATGGACATTTGTGGTTATTTTAGTGTATGAACTGCTAGGGAGCGGAGCGGTCCTCCGGACCGCATTACTCTAAAACGCTCCCTAGAAGTTCATACAGATTGGCCGTGCGGAGCGGGTCCGCACCGGACGATCCGCGTGACACTAAAACCAGCCTTAGTGAGAATCGGAACAAAGTACGCTACACGATCACTCCCTTTATTTAGGCTAAGCATTGCTTAGCATATTGGGCATTCGTGTTTGTTTTAGTGGCCCTCCTGGCAATGTCCATCAGGGATCATTTTAACGAAATGCTCATAAAAGAAAAAATATACATTCGTTGTTTACAAAGAATTGGGCGAAACCAACAAGAGCACATTTTCGAACACAGCAATTCTATCAACATTAACATAAGCCGCACCATATTCGTTATAAAACGCCGCGATGGCGCCAACACTGAGTAATCCCGGGAAAATTCCCGGAAATCCCGGGGAATCCCGGGAATCGCGGGATCCGGAATCTCGCGTTCAATTAAACAGATGTTTCGCTGCAGTTTGTTTCGAGCGAACAACGTTTTGTTGCTTTTGATGCGGATGTCATGTAATTAAGATTTAAAAGATTTAACTTACAGTTCAAGTTTTATGCTGAAGTTGATAATTTCATTATAGTTATTTTTGATCGCTCTCCAGAACTACTTTGGTTACAGGTTCAAATCCCTAGAATACCCCTTGCCCCAATGCTAACAAGGAAAATCCTAGCAAGGGACATGGGAACACGTTTGGGGTTACATAGTTTTGATGGGGGTCAGTACCTATATGCAATTCATATGGAAGAAGTTGTTCCGAAGATGTAGTGACGTGACACTGTGAATACCTTGGAAGCAGCAAGTTCTAGATGCACCAGAAGTGGTAATTTAACCGTCTCTGTGGTCTAGTGGTAAGACCACCTGCTTCAGATGCAGAGGTCCCGGGTTCAATTGATTTTTCTGTTCAGTTTGGTTGGTGGTAGGGCTTGTTCTAAGTCCGCCTGGCTAGCTACCACCATCTTAACTAAGTCTGCCGCCATAGCAACAATGTTAACAGCATTGTTGTGTTCCGGCAGATAAACGGTTTGGTATAAAATAATACTGCAACGTGTAAAAGCGCTTTTAAGAAGCCTAATTGCAAAAAATAAAGGACCTTTATGAGCTTTTCACTCTATGACCTTTCTGGAAATCAAACCCAGAACATTTTAGTCATAATAATTGCTCGCTAATTAGTTACTGAACCATGGATGACTAAGAAATAACCAATTACGTTTATCTCCTAAATAGCAACACTTAGGCTGGGTTAACTTTGACAAACGTCAAAAATCTGTCAAACTCCATACAAAAATCACCGGTTATTGTTAAAGTTACGGTGAAAGTAACTTAGTGTAACTCCTTAAGCTTCTTTACTTTAACTCCAATTGAAAATAAATTGAAATAACGAAACAAAATTGCACCTTTAATAAAAATATTCAGCGCAAGTTAGAATTTTCTAAAACACGCTGTTAGACTTGAAGTAAGGCTTTCGTAAGCTGCTTATTAGCAATAGACTGTAGAACGTCGCCGAGCGAACAAAAGTATATGGGTGCATGTTCATTGCATGAGCGAAGCGAAATGCTCGTTTAATTTTTAAGGGTAGATAGTACTGTCCCATGGACATTTCAGATAGTAGAAACCGTTCCCTAGGGATAAGTCCGCCTAAATTATACTCTTTCAGATTGCTATTAAGGGTACTGTTTATATTGTTATAAGGAGGGTACCTATTATCTCTTCTAAGCTTATCTAAAACTAAGTGTACTTATACGAAGAAACAGTTTTATGCCCGTTTCGATCATCAATCCCTAATTTTTAAGTGACCCTTATGACAACACAACAGGAATTTTGTTTTCTTGGGTCACTTAAAAATACTGATTGATGGTGAAAACGGGTATTAGTGTCTTTAAATCTTCTCCACCATAAAGGATTTTGGATAATTTTTAACATGTAGTCATAGTCATAAATGTTTATTGCATCATGTTGGTACATTTGGATCTTAAATAATAATAGGTACCTACAGAGTCCCGAAACATGGCCCTGTAAGGGCATTGCAACATTGTAGGTGCTAGTTATTATTACATAAAATTATTAAAATCTAAATGATCAAAATAACAAAATGACAGACAATTGCTTAGGTATATTTATTTATCTAGAGTTGAGATCAAAGAATTCTTTTAGAGTGAAATTCTTTACTATCGGCATACTTTAGAATAAAATAAAAACCTTACAAAAAATGGTGGAACTGGGATAGTTTGAACCCAATATTCCGCTATTTGTATGCACTTTAAAAGCACCCACTCCACTTTTAGTAAAACTAGTAATTTTGTTCCAAGAAAAAGCTCCCTAACTCGACGCCAGTTTTTTCTCGCTGGTGTGCATTTCAGTAGCGTATTAAATTAACGTTTTTAAAGCGAAAATGTTTGATTCTGAGTAATCTTTTACCAGTATCCAAAATTCCGTTGAAAAAAATTGCTTTTTCTTCGATAATGAAGGAAAATGCGATATTTTAATATTGTTTGCTATTTTTGTAGAGTTGTTTTCGCAGGCTGAAAAGTCAAAATCTAAGTCAAAATTTCTTTATTTGTATAGATAGACTAATAAATAGTACTTACAAATCGTCAAATATTTTGCTCTTAAGGAGCCTTTACATGTCTTATAATCTTTTTACCCTACCAGCGCTTCGAGACCGACATTTGGCAAGTGCTGAGAAGAGGTGCCGCAACAGAAGCGATTTTGTAGTTTTCAGTCCTAATTTTTATTCTTTCTCGTATTAAATAACTAGCAATCCAATCTGGCTTCACACGAGCATGAAGCTTTTAAGCTTTTAAAGGAGAAAAATAGCATTAGTCCACAAGGTGTCATAAAGGTAGCAGGAAGGCGCTGGATGCAGGCCGCTACCAACCGGTCAATATAGAAATCATTGGGGAAGGCCTATGTTCAGCAGTGGATGTCCTGTGGCTGAAATGATGAATATAAATTACTTATATATAGCTTATTTTCGCATTAGCTAAGACTATATTCGGCTTGTAAATGGACCTATTAAATTATATTCGTTCGTTTCAGCCAAATGACGTCCACTGCTGGACAAAGGCCTCCCCCAAGGATTTCCGACCGGTCCTGCGCCGCCCGCATCCAGGTTCTTCCTGCGACCATCACAATCACAGCCAAGTGACGACCACGGGCTGGAAGACGTAGTGTGGGCAGGTCCCCCACTAGGTGGATGTCGGTCCACTAGTCTGGTGAAATTCACTTGATATACACAGCATGCACTATAGGCCTTATACAGAAGCTCAAAGTTTCACAGCGTGCTATGGAGAGGGCTATGCTTGGTGTTTCTTTGCGAGATCGAATCAGAAACGAGAAAATCCGTAAACGAACTAAAATCGCTGACATAGCCCGATGGATTAGCAAGTTGAAGAGGCAATGGGCAGGGCACATAGTACGCAGAACTGACGGCCGATGGGGCAGCAAGGTTCTGGAATGGAGGCCGCGTACCGGAAGGCGCAGCGTGGGACGTCCACCTACAAGGTGGACCGACGACATCGTAAAGGTAGCAGGGAAACGCTGGACGCAGGCCGCTACCAATCGATCAACGTGAAAAGCATTAGGGGAGGCCTATGTTCAGCAGTGGACGTCCTATGGCTGACATGATGATGACACAGCATGCGGCATACTGAAAACCAGGGTAGTGGCCTTCCTCATTGTGGACCACGGCACATGCTGAGTGGGGTCCCATTGCTATGGGCATCGCTGTTGCGACAGGGTATTGCTCAGTTCACTTTCTCCTGTCTTTTTTATCATTTACCTTTTTTGTCCTTAAGTGATTTCCATAGCAATAAATGTTTCTTTCTTTCTAATATATCCTTAAAACATCCAACAAATATCTTAAAACGTACTGCACCCACTGTCACGCGATATTTCAGCCGCAAACAGATTCTGTGAACAACAGCATTGCTGGAATTGAGCCAGACATTTTAGCCGAATTTGGCTAAATTTAGCTAAATTTAGCCGAGAGCGGACCTCATTAGTTATATGGGTTTAGTCGGATCCGTTTTATCGGTTCGCTTTTAACGTTTGTTTTGATTGGTGTCGGTTTAGCTAGTGTTGTTTGGGCGCCATTAGTGTGTCGATGCCATCGAAAATGATTCATGATAGTACCTAATTGTGTCGCTTGTATTAAATAGGACTTCTAGATCTAGTTAATGATTTATGTGTGAGATATAACTAAATAATTATGCTATGTGCGTGTTATTTAGGAATCGACTTCAGACTTATTGATTTGTGAGAGCAATACATAGAACTTGATGAAGTAATCCTCTTTATAGTTACATCACTATTTAAAGACTTTTGCACTTTGTAATTCTTAAATATTTCCCTGATTTCAATGATTTGAGTATTACATTGAGCTAGCATAGCTTCATAACAAGTGATAAAATATTATTCTACATCTGATAATGATTTGGTACCAATTTCAATTTTTCAAATTATTGATCAAATTATTAATTTAAGAACCAGGATTCAATTATTCAGTTCAAATCATGATAAGAAGTACACAGCTCATTCGAGATCCAACATGTTGTCAATTCCCAAAAAAACCTGCTCCAATCAGTGAGAAATTGAACCCATCCCCATCGTCCAAGGGTCGAATCCCATCAAAACGTCCATCCCCTAAAATTGAATGGACCGGAAGGCTGTATTACTGCTTAACCTTGCAAATTACGATTGTAATTTCCCCAAAATTTGAGCGCCGTGTTCTAGATTATACGAAATACGAAGCTTATCAAATCTGAAAAGTTTTCTTGAAACAAAAAATCTTAGTAAATCTAAATTGCTCCTACAATAAATCGAATTATTTCAACCTCTTAAAATAAATCTAACATCTCGACTAATACTTAATTAACTAAAGTTAATCGTATTATTGAATTATGTCTCAAGATAATAACATTATTTAAAATGTAACACAATTTACAGCTTTGACTTTATCACGAAATAAAATAGCTTTTTAATTGCTAATAGACTAAGAGCTAGTGAACCTGGCGTATGTTTAAGGTCATCTTTTATGCATTTCAAGAATAAATGACTTTTTTTTATTTTACTTAAGATTTAAAAAATAATTAGCTAGCCAATTAAAACTGAGACTAAAGTAAAGAACTTGTAGGATTTTTGTTCTCTTAATGAACTAAAACAAAATATTTAAGTCGAACGTAAAATATAAAAGGTCATACAACCAACAGACGTTTATGCTGACCTTGAGATCGCACTTATTATTTATTTATTATTATTATTATTAAGGGTTCCTTGTCAGGACTACGCAACCCTAAAAACTGGAAAATGCGAGTTGGGCTCACACACTGAGGGTTCCGTACAAACTTGTCTTGGTATGTATGTAAATAGATTGTTCCTGAAATTAGTTTCACCTCAAACCTTCAAGCCTTAAGTTTTTCGAGGCAAAAACGACAAAACAATCAAGTTTGTTGTATGGGAGCACACACTTAAATATTTAANTCTGGTTCAGAAACGGCCCTAGAGGTCCCAGATTTGATATCGAGTGAGAACAAACTGTTCGGTTCTGTTTGGGTGGTAGAAATTGTTCTAAGTCCACCTGGCTAGCTACCACCATAACAATAATATTATTAGTATAGATAGCAACCTGATGATCACGTTCCATCAAGTGAGATGCAGGTCCAAAAGTTTCCCCATTGCGTTGAAGTATAGGTATCAGGAAAGATAGTTAATTTATTTTTTCAAGTCCATTATACCCTAATTAAACTAAGAACAAACAAACACACAAAGTGATTTTACATTATATTTTGTTCTACATGGGAATCAAATCCAGGGCCTCCGAGTCAAAGCTCTTTCTCTTAGCTCAGGGCCAGGTAGCTCTTATTTTGATTAAGTTTAAAAGTTCTTTTTAACAGTTTTTTCAACTTTTCACTTATGTAAATAAAGTTTTACGCAGCGTGTGACGTCCACCCACAAGCTGGACCAACGACCTGGCGCTGTATGCAGGCCGCTACCAACCGTGCCATGTGGAAGTCATTGGGGGAGGCCTATGTTCAGCAGTGGACGTCATGTGGCTGAAATGATGAAATAAAGTTTTTAAAGGTTCGTTTACTGATTCAATTTTCATTGTGTTCACATGTTGTTAATTACGGAGTGCCTAAACAAAGACTCGAACGTTGTAATGTGTTGAATGTATAATGAGTACTAAATAAAGTTCGTAATTGCACGTGGATAATAGCTTTCAATTCGGTAACGTTAGGAGGTTAATGTCAAGGCTGTGTTGCCAGACTTTAGGGTAAAAGTTTCTTTTTAGTACTAAATCCAAATGGAGGAGTTTGTTCTTACAGAATAACGTTGTTTTTATGGTCTCCTCGCCCGTATTCACAAACGATGCTTGCTTAAGTGAAACAGCAAATCGAACGCACAGCGTTGAATAGAGCTCAGTGATTGGTTCGTGTGTCATCTTGTGCTTCCACGCGGACTGTAAGACCTCATAGTATTGTTTGTGAATACGGGCATATTTGTACAAAGCACGTAGAACAATAATAGTTTTACAATAAATAACCGAACTAATCCATTGTTATCTCATCTTAATCACTCGTTAGTTGTTAAGCACCGGCCATTAGTCAACAGTGACAACGGACCGTTAACTCGCAGTTAACGGTGAGTTGATTAACAACTGATAATGCTACGTGACGGTCTGGGAGGCCACGTAATTGCGGCTGTATGTTAGATAGATATACAATCTATTGTAATAATAGACAAAACAAGAAAAGAGAGAGATACACAAAAGTCACGGTACAATTTTAGCGGTCTTATCGCTATGAACAGCTAATGAGAGGAAAACTTTTGAAACATTTTGGGTGTCAAATTCAAGAGCCTGTAATAGAATAGAATATTAGAAATAATAAGAAATATTGTGGCAGCAGTCAAAGTCAGTCAAAATTCTTTATTTGTATGGACTATTAAATACTGCTTACAAAATAAAACGTCAAATTTAAAGACAAACATTTTTAAATAAAAGAATAATTAAAAAATTTTGATCCCGAAATGAGGGGCATTTACCTTACGTACTCTTTTGCAAAAAATGACACAGCATAGAGTAAGCGTCTTTTCACATCCTTCATAATACTCCTGTAAATATGAAATACATTAATTTTACAAGTAAATTACAGGTAAAGTTAGACATGTCGACGCCTGTACTACCACTTTGACTGCAAAGTAGGTACATTCCAGCCACACAGGTTTATTTGAACCGTCTGGCAACACCTGACAATAACTATTTCAGTTAACATAAACTCAAACTGCGCTAATTAGCAGTAATGAGCAGTTTCCACTAGTGTTGGGAACGAAGTCGATGAAAAGTATCGATAAGATTGTTCTTATACGTCAGTAATTTGATAACAATATCGAAATAATTCATTTTCGAGACAGTTATTCCCATTTTGTGATCTCTTGTCTCTAACTATATTTATTAAACCAAGTGAAAACTAAATGAAATTATTGGATATTATTATGTTAAACTTTGGTGTTCGTGGACAGGTAATTTAAGTTATTAGGTACTCTGTCATAAACGTAATACCACCTATATTAATAGAAAATAATTAATTACGATTGAAAAATTAAAAGAACAACTCAGCTTTCCACGCAGTAAACACAAAAATCAAAATTGTGTATCACATTCGACGTACGAAAAGGGAAATATTAGTATTCGCAGCTATCGATATAAGAAATCATAGACATAAGGGCACCCCTAGCCAGAAGAGACTTTAAACTGTTCGAAATAACGGAACTTCGGCACTGAGAGTTCAATATTTATTGTTTTTGAGGGAATTCCAGTTAATACCTCTAATGAGGCATCATTAACAGCAATGGAAGAAAGCCTTTGCTATCGTAATAGCAGTTTAACTGTAATACTTTGGTAAGCTTTCAAAAGGTAATACAACTGTCTCAAGTAAATTCTAAATATTATTCCCTAAGGAGATTTTTGAAATTCGTATAGGCATCCTACTGTTAATATTATAAAAGCAAAAGTTTGGATGTCTGGATGGATGTTTGGTACTCTTTCACGCAAAAACCACTAAACAGATTTTGATGAAACTTTACAGTATTATTGTATATAACCCAGAATAATTTATGATGATATGTGTCAAAAATTTCACGCGGGTGAAGCCGCGGGCAAAATCTAGTAATGTACATACAATTATTGTGACTTACGCCCGTATTCACAAACGATGCTTGCTTAAGTAAAGCAGCAAATCAAACGCTCAGCGTTGAATAGAGTTCTGTGATTGGTTCGTGTGTGACCCTGTGCGTCCAAGCGCACTGTGAGACCTCTGTAGTAATATTTGTGAATACGTTTGGGCACTGGCTTTATTGTCCCGAAGCAGTGATAAAGNAAATTGTGTTCCACGGATTTCTCTCTACACCGTCGTTAAGGCATTCATTGACTGGACTAAAACACAAAAATCAAAATTGTGTATCACATTCCACGTACGAAAAGGGAAATTTTGGTATTCGCAGCTATCGATAAAAGAAACCATTGACATAAGGGCACCCCTAGCCAGAAGAGACTTTTTAAACTGTTCGAAATAACCGAAGTTCGGCACTGAGAGTTCAATATTTATTGTTTTTGAGGGAATTCCAGTTAATACCTCTAATGAGGCATCATTAAGAGCAATGGAAGTAAGCCTTTGCTATCGTTATAGCAGTTTAACTGTAATACTTTGGTAAGCTTTCAAAAGGTATCACAACTGTCTCAAGTAAATGCTAAATATTATTCCTTAAGGAGATTTGCGAAATTCGTATAGGTAGGTATCCTACTAATATTATAAAAGCAAAAGTTTGGATGTCTGGATGGATGTTTGTTACTCTTTCACGCAAAAACTACTAAACGGATTTTGATGAAACTTTACAGTATTATTGTATATAACCCAGAATAATTTATGATGATATGTGTCAAAAATTTCACGCGGGTGAAGCCGCGGGCAAAAGCTAGTATAATGTACATACAATTATTGTGACTTACGCCCGTATTCACAAACGATGCTTGCATAAGTGAAGCAGCAAATCGAACGCTCAGCGTTGAATAGAGATCTGTGATTGGTTCGTGTGTGACCCTGTGCGTCCACGCGCACTGTAAGACCTCATAGTAATGTTTGTGAATACGTTTGGGCACTGGCTTTATTGTCCCGAAGCAGTGATAAAGTTTTAAAATAATAGGGACGTCTGAAGCGCTTTTTAAGTGCCTATTTGCAAAAAAATAATTACTTTTATTAATTCTAACAAACGTATATTACTGGTTACCAGTGACTGTATCTATCAGATAGCTATTATTTAAAATGTCTTTCTAAAAACAAAACACCCCTATAATTAGGTAATTAACTATTCTAAAAGCCTTTTAAAACCCCTTTTACCACGACTCAAAGGCGTTTCGCGGTATTCCCACCTATGGAATTATTATTTCCCTCCAATAATTCCATACGCTCTGTGATTTACCCTCTAAAAATAGCTTTCGTAATAGACAGTCCTGAAATTACTGTAAATTTAATATGAGGGGAGACAGTACAGGGCAGTAAGAACCGACAACACAACTGCATGGGCTCATGATTATAATAATAACTAGCGGCCGCCCGCGACTTCGTACGCATGGATCCCGTTTTACCCCTTTAGGGGTTGAATTTTGCAAAATTTCGTCTTAGAGCGCTTGTAGACGTCCGTTTTTTCACCGGACAACGGCCCGATTTTTTCACCGGATTTAGCGGTGGCGTATGGTTTATAATGAACGTGTGCACATGCATCGGACATAGGTCCGGCGAGAAAATTGACAGCAAACAAAGGATATCCGTTTTTTGACGGTCCGTCGTCCGGTGAAAAAACGGACGTCTACAAGCGCTCTTAGTGAGCCTGAGCACCTACGTTCTAAAAGGAACCCCTAGTTTGAAACTCCTAGCACTTGTAGTTTCTGAGATTTGGTGATGAGTGAGTCAGTCAGTTTAAAAATTTTATTTTAAAAAATTATTTACATAGAATTTCCTATCATGGCTCAACGATGAGAGGATGAGGAAAATTATGTACTTATTAATGACGAGGAAAATTTGAATACAATATCTTAATAATTACTTTGTTGATTTTCGATAATGTATTTTGTATTTCTCGTTTTTAGGGTTGAATAAAGTATACAAAGATAGCACATAATTATTAAGTTTAACAAATAAAATAAACATTTTCAGACTTTTTCAACTAAAATAGTGCTTGCTTAGAATGGCAAGAACAGACTTGATGAAAATTTCACAAATAAAAAATTGGCTAAATAGCGATATTCTCGCTACATCTCTCAATGCGTGTAAAATAGACGTGTGCAATTTTATCAGCCCCAAAATCAATTATTATGACATTGATTAGTTTATTTTATTAACAACTAGCTATGCCCCGCGGTGTTACCCGCGGTAAAACATAGCATGTGGTAGTCGAGGGTGTGNCCGAACTCTCCCCTATTTTATTCTTTTTTTAGTATTTATTTTGATAGCGGCAACAGAAAATACATCATCTGTGAAAATTGCAACTGTGTAGCTATCACGGTACATAATAAATGTCCAAAGTAAATAAAACAATGCATATTCCATAATGTTATTGAGGCATACGAATCCCAAAACTTTTTCTTCCCACTTTTTACATGAGTGTAATCGTACGACAACAAATTACTAACTTAACATTGTAACTGCCACATCCCATAACATCATTTATTATTATCCCCCCTTGTCGACCGATTTCACAGTAACACACTATAGTATAACCTCTTCACAATAAATATCCCTAACATTCAACCTTTTAAAAACTATGGCAATAAAAAAGAAATATACCGAGCAAGTTCGGTAATAAAGTTGTAAGTCGTAATTGGTTGAAAATTTACGGTTCGGGTTTCTTCGGGTGAGTTCGGGAAAAGTCGGGATAGTGATGTGTAAATATTCTTAAAAAATACTATTTTTTTCTAAAAATACACAAGTTGTTTTTAAATGTAAATTCCAGTCATTTCAATTTTTTCGGCAGTGCTATTCCATTTTGTCATTACTATTAAACTTAAGAATTTGAAATTAAAAATTGTATTGACTTTACACGCCATCTAGACTTATTTTCGTAAATAAATGTTTTTAGAGTTTCTTAATACCTACTTAATAATATAACTTATTTCAGAACTATAGATAACCTTATTGTTCTACTAAAAGGCGTAGATATAGCATGAGCGCTATATTAACTTTCTAGGTACTAGACAAAAATTTTGACAGTTATTTTGTCTCAGGAATAGCGAATTAAATAAACTCTACTAAGTACAAATGAAAATTGAACTACAAAGAATTAAGGATTCCTTAGTTACTAAAAAGGCTGCATAATGTCATATAAAGCAATACCAGTGTAGTTGTTTCACACGATAAAAAGATGAGAAGTAAAATAAGTAACTAGTTGTCACCTACATCACTAAATTCAGGAGTGGGGGTATGCAAAGATGGTCGTTTGTCACTTAGATGATTTTTGCTAGAATTGGGTGCGGAATTCGTGGGTTAAAATTGGTAGTGTTAAAGAAGGAAATTTTTCACTGAAATTAATAGGTTAAGTGACTTTATGTAATAAGAATTTTATATGATGAAGTATTATTGTAGTAGAAAGGTAGAAATTTAAATTCTTTCACCACAAAGAGCTTGTGGTGAAAGAATTTAAATTTTTCCGTCTTCATACAGCCAAAATGTTTTCGAGGCAAACTTAAAAAAGATATCAAATGATATCTTCTATCTATCTATTTACATCCTTAGTTATTTATTTTGATTAAATCCTATCTCTGGATTGGTTTATACGTACACAAGCTTGGGTGTACAAATACAATATGGCAGAGAAAGGCATCATAATAATAATGTTGATCATCAATAAATATAAAATGGGCGAAATAAGGGATGAAAGTCTGTACCTACAGAGAACCAATTATGTCTAACGTAAGGAATCTGAATAGATTTTAGTAAGAACTGTATTAACAACTAGCTTTCCGCCCGCGGCTTCGCTCGCGTGGAATTTTGTCTGTCACAGAAAAACTATATCGCGCGCGTATTTGCTCACCGTTTAGACCTAACCTGGACTACGACAAAGATTTTAACACCAAAATCAGCTCAATCAGCCCAGCCGTTCTCGAGTTTTAATCAGACTAACGAACATCAATTCATTTTTATTTTATATAGATAAATAGATTAATTCATAAAGGATGACTTTAAAACTTTTTGTGGACTAAGCACCGAAATTCATTCAGGCAAAGCCGCGGGCAGAAGTACTAACTAAATTATAAATAAATCTTAACCAGACGCAAGATTTGAAAACAGATTTGATTAACTAAGTTGAAGGTTACCAAAATCTTCTCTTTTCGTTTTCATTACATTAATGCTAAAGGGCAACAACTTAAAACTAAGTATTTTCGAGTAATTAAAATACGTTTCGAATACTGAATGATTTAAATGAGTATAAAATGAATTTTAACTTCTCATTAGAATTAATCAGTAAGTAAAATAAAAGCTAA
Organism: Ostrinia furnacalis; assembly: GCF_004193835.3. Taxonomy (NCBI): domain Eukaryota; kingdom Metazoa; phylum Arthropoda; class Insecta; order Lepidoptera; family Crambidae; genus Ostrinia; species Ostrinia furnacalis. The sequence goes on along the minus strand of NW_021130741.1, from coordinate 123,352 downwards.
CTTTCAGGTCTAAAGTAAGTGGTTTTTTAGTTTTGTACGTTTTAGTTTTTAGTAAAAGCGTTTATGTTTAAGCAAGATGGATGTTAGAAATTACTCTGTTAATGGGTTTAATTTAATTTGTTATATGAATGAAGGCTAAACTTTGGTACTCAAAAACTTTGAAATATATTTAATGTTTTAACTTAAAAGCACAATGTTAAACTGTTGACAGTTTAGTTTTATGGTGTAAGGTAATTGTGACTATGAAAGATTTATTATTCCTATTTATAAAAGATATAATGTTAGTTAGTACATATTTCAAGGTTTAATAAAATAATATGTTGTTTGTAGTTTATTTAAAGTATGATTTAAAATATAATTTTGTCATTGCTTTGTACAGGATTCAATGAATATATGTTACGGTCAATGTGATAAATGTGAAAATTATGAATAATCGCCGGTTACCACATTAACCGTAACATATACATTAATAATTTACTTAGATATTTTTGAAGGCCTAATAACGCTTAACCTAAACATTTCATCTGGGTTATTCGTGCTATAAATAGTGGCATAAAATTAATCGAGCGAGAAGAAAACAATATAATTTTCCTTCCAACTTATAGACGATCAACAAGAAAATCGTCAAAAGTTGGATCACGAAATCGGACAGCGTGCAAAACGTCCGACGCGTTATCCGGAACATTAACATTTTTACCGCTACATAAATATTCGGCTAATTGGCCAAGTTGCCGGTTTTTGGCACCGTTCGTCGTCCCGCCCGAAGTTGTAGATGATTTATAAGGCTAGTGTTGCGGTGAGTTTTTCAAATTAGAGTTTTGGCCAAGTTTCTGAGTTGGAAATAATATGTCGCTTTCCTTTGGATGTGAGCAGTTTTATTATACCTACGGATCATGTTTTTTCTTCTAACATTATGTAATGAGTATGGTATGAGTAAGAGTATCCTACCAATTATAATAATATCTCAGTTTTTCAACATTGATAGAAAAGCGTGGGCTCAATTACAAAATGAATTTAACAATTTCAAAAGAAGGTTCCAAATTACAGGTCACGAAAAATATTGTTCAACTATTTTTTAACTAATTTATTTTCTTTAGTAAGACCAGTCGTTATAGAAATCCTTGGGGGAGGTCTTTGTCCAGCAGTGGACATCATTTGACTGAAACTAGAACGAGATGAATTTTATTATTAAGGGTAATCAATGTCCCAGTAGCTCAGTGGTTAATAGTAGTCAAGTGAAAGGTCTCATCTGAGGCTGTAGATTTTTTAAAGAGTTTTTAGTAACTGATTTAACATTACAATTATTGATAAACAATTTTTTATTCATCTGCATGCGTCCCAATACAAAGTTGCAAATAAACCCATCTCACAAAACAAGCTATTCTCGAAATTCGAGCAACTCCTATCATAGCCTGAACCTGAAATAAGTTAGGTATATTGTAAAAGTTGTCCCGTTTATCGGACGTGTTGCGCTCGATAAAGTGCCGGACGAGCGCGGACATTGTGCTGGAGTTAATAATGCAAGCTGCGCAATATTGCATCCATTGCAAGTGATGCGATATCATGCTGGTACCATAAATAGACAAGTTGATACCACTAATTATTTGGCATACCGTGCTGTCAAAATGTGTTATTTGAAAATTTTGCATATTTCTACACTAGATAGGTACTATAAAATTTCTAAAATCTACAAGTCTCTCATTCACAAGATGAACCGATCGATGGGGCTGTCGTGTCCTAATAGACAAAAGCCTCCAAATAAATAAAGATTAAAAAAAAGATGAACCGATAACCTCAAACTTCAGGCATTACCAACTGGTCAACATGGAAATCATTGGGGGAGACCTGTGTTCAGCAGTGGACGTCCTGTGACTGAAATTATGTTGATGATTAATAGTGCCTATCCAGATCTGAGTGGTCAGACTATTCGGCCTTCAAGTTAAAAATAAATCTTCTTTCTGAAAGCTCAGAAAGAGCGAAAAAAGCTTGACTAATCGCTCGCTTCGCTTCACGAGTGCAGCTCAAGCTTTACGCACTCGATCTAAAGTTAAACAAGTGAACATGCCTCCGACAGTGCTAGGGCGTGTAATAAAAATAAAACTCCAGTAAAATGCGCCATTATTGTGTTTATGCTTTTAACCCTTTTCTTGGCATTGTGCATTTAAAGATACGTTGACCAAAACAAAAATATGGGCGAGAAACCAAAAACAATTTTCAATTGTTTTTTTAATATAACATTAGCCCAAATACTACAGATTGTGTTACACAGTATAGAATCGCTACAGGCTGCACAGATTTATCAGTAATATACAAAATGTCAGACCATTGACAGGCGTCTACGCACCGGCTAATAATTTTAATTATTTTCGGTGTTTTTTTTAAAGAATATTGGTGATTATTTGTAGTAATATGGATAGTAAATAAAGGTTTCTTGATGAGAGTGCTGTTTTTTCATCACAAAACTTGTATAATTATTCTTGTACGATGCGGATTGTCCGAATGTATCTCTAAATGCACACTGTCAGATACGTAATAATTTACTTTCAATTTTGATTGTATCTTTAAAGNAATTGTAATATTGAATACCTACATAGGCACATAAAAGTAAGTTTTCGTGTCGAAATAGTAAACATTATTACATTGTTTCCTTTTCCATTTACTTCTACATTTTTAGCCAAGGGCCTGCGGTTACACTTAAGTTTAGCCGGCTAAAGATAGAAGAAACTAACATTAACACCTCGTCGAAGATAAACTTAAGTTTAGCCGGCTAATCTTAAGTTTATGTTCACACCTATCTTTAGCCGTAACATATATATAGATAGATAAATAGATTAATTCATAAAAGATGACTTTAAAACTTTTTGTGGACTAAGCACCGAAATTCATTCAGGCAAAGCCGCGGGCAGAAGTACTTACTAAATTATAAATAAATCTTAACCAGACGCAAGATTTGAAAACAGATTTGATTAACTAAGTTGAAGGTTACCAAAATCTTCTCTTTTCGTTTTCATTACATTAATGCTAAAGGGCAACAACTTAAAACTAAGTATTTTCGAGTAATTAAAATACGTTTCGAATACTGAATGATTTAAATGAGTATAAAATGAATTTTAACTTCTCATTAGAATTAATCAGTAAGTAAAATAAAAGCTAACTTTCAGGTCTAAAGTCAATTGTAAGTGGTTTTTAGTTTTGTACGTTTTAGTTTTTAGTAAAATTTATGTTTAAGCAAGATGGATGTTAGAAATTACTCTGTTAATGGGTTTAATTTAATTTGTTATATGAATGAAGGCTAAACTTTGGTACTCAAAAACTTTGAAATATTTAATGTCTTCATAACTTTAAAAGCACAAATGTTAAACTGCTGACATTTTAGTTTTATGGTCTTATACATAATTGTGACTATAAGAGACTTATTACACACATTATGTTAGAAGTTTTGTAAGCTATTCTTTTTTATTTTGGCAACAAGATTATATTTCAATGTTTTTTTAAACATTTTGTTTGTGGTCCATTGTATGAAACCATTTAAATGTATTTGGAAATTTAATGATAAACTCGTATTTTTCAATCCTTTGTACTGGATTCAATGAATATACAATATCACCCTATATATTTTTAAAGGCCGTATAACCCTTAACCTAAATTTATACTTCATCCGGGTTACTCTTGCTATAAATAGTGGCATAAAATTAATCGAGCGAGAAGAAAACAATATAATTTTCCCTCCAACTTACAGACGATCTACAAGAAAATCGTCAAAAGTTGGATCACGAAATCGGACAGCGTGCAAAACGTCCGACGCGTTATCCGGAACATTAACATTTTTACCGCTACATAAATATTCGGCTAATTGGCCAAGTTGCCGGTTTTTGGCACCGTTCGTCGTCCCGCCCGAAGTTGTAGATGATTTATAAGGCTAGTGTTTCGGTGAGTTTTTCAAATTAGAGTTTTGGCCAAGTTTCTGTGATGGCAAAAAAATATGTCGCTTTCTTTTGGATGTGAGCGGTTTTATTATACGGATCATGTTTTTTCTTCTTTTACATTATGTAATAAGAGTTTTGAAACAGGCGGGATCCTACTTATCTGTCAACATTTATGGAACAGCGTAGCTATATGATTTAATAATTTAAAATTTTCAAAAAGATAGGCTACTAGATAATTAAAAAGAACATTGCTAACATTTTTTTTAATTATTATTATTTAAAAGGGTAATCAATATCCCAACAGCTCAGTGGTTGTAGTCAATTAAATGGTCTGATAAGAGAAGCATTTTGTGTGAATTGTCCTACAATAATCTAATGCTGTAAATTTTTTAAATAGTATAATATTTTCTAATAACTTAACCTGACCATTTTTCAAAAATATTTTGAATGCGTCCCAATACAAAGTTGCAAATAAACCCATCTCACAAAACAAGCTATTCCAGAAATTCGAGCTACTCCTATCATAGCCTGAACCTGAAATAAGTTATATTGTAAAAGTTGTCCCGTTTATCGGACGTGTTGCGCTCGATAAAGTGCCGGACGAGCGCGGACATTGTGCTGGAGTTAATAATGCAAGCTGCGCAGTTCTGTGTCCAGTGGAAGCGAAGCGATAATATCTTCCTAGCAACATAAATAGGTCAGTTGACACCACTAATTATTTGGCATACTGTGCTGTCAAAATGACAGCACGGTACCGACACGGACCGAACGCGATGGAGGACTGTTGTGGACGCCCTCTGCCCCATCTAGGGGACATAGGACCTTAAGTAAGTCAAGCTGTCAAAATGTGTATTTTAAAAATTTCAAATTTTTTACACTATCATGAAATTCCTAAAATCTACAAGTCTCTTTTTCACAAGATGAACCGATAACCTTGTAGACTTCATAGCAGGAAGGCGCTGGATGCAGGCTGCTACCAACCGATCAATATGGAAATCATTGGGGGAGACATGTGTTCAGCAGTGGACGTCCTGTGACTGAAATTATGATGATGATTAATAGTGCCTATCCAGATCAGTGGTCAGACTATTCGGCCTTCAAGCTAAAAAATAAACCTCCTTTCTTACGCTCAGCAAGAGCGAAAAAAGCTTGACTAATCGCTCGCTTCGCTTCACGAGTGCAGCTCAAGCTTTACGCACTCGATCTAAAGTTAAACAAGTGAACATGCCTGCGACAGTGCTAGGACGTGTAATAAAAATAAAACTCCAGTAAAATGCGCCATTATTGTGTTTATGCTTTTAATGAAGTTTCTAACTGAAATTCAGTTGAGTGGTTGTTTTTGGGATGGTCTAAAAAAGAGAAGGGAAAACTACAATTAAAAAACACTAGCATTAAGAGTAGGCGCACACCGCTGATTTTTCGTCGGCCGATAGTTTAGTCGGGCTGTTGATCAGTATGGGCATGTATGTGAGTGCGCACACTACGCCGATTCGATTTGGCAGATTCTTCATACAATTTGAAATCGGGCACAACTATCAGCCAACTGAAAATCAACGGTGTGCGCCTACTCTAAAAACATACAACTTAAAAAAACTATTTAAGTAAGTAGCTGGCCGCAAATATTTCAACTTGCATCCATCCCAAAAACAAACTCGAGTCGGCATTCGCATTTCAAAATCAGCCCATGAATAAATAACAAAATCAGAATAAGCGCATCAACAATTTAAGGAGAACCTGAACCCGATGACCGGGAGCGTTTGAAACGTTTTTTGCGGGAATTTATTATTTTTTCGCTTCCGAAAAAGTCTAAACACGGATCCACACTTACTGAGCACAATCGGGGGGATGGAAAAAATGGGTTGAATAAAAAATTACTGCCATAAATGGGTTGGACACGCTGTATGGATACCGGGACAGCGATCAATGAGGAAATAAAGTGGGTTTTTTAACAGCTCTCAGAGAAATCTGACACCTGCTGAGTACCTGGAGTAGACTGTTTGAATATGGTTGGGAAAGTGTTAAAGTTTTTTATGTAAATGTAAGTAGAAGTGCTTGTATTTTTTCGGAAGTAGAATCTATGTATTTTACTATTCATAAAAGATACTCGTGCGTTCGTGTATAGTAACGTACAACGGCACACAATACCTATGTTCTTCTGATTAATTTCGTTGACAGTTTAACTTTCCCCCGGGACAAACTTGGCCTTCACTGGTTGGGTTTTTATTGGCGGTTAAGCTGTAGATCCTGGCTACCCAGGAGTTGCAGCGGTGGGAACGAGAGGTGGGATTAGTCCCGTATTATAACTAAATTAATTGCAAACTAACACAAGTAAGTATTACAACTACATAATTTAGTGCTTATTTGTGTATGTAGTATGTGCGTGCAGTAGCATGAGGATTTATTTATGATTCAATCCACAATGAGGATTTAAACCAATCCCTTTTTTTTTTAAAACCTACCAAAAATTAAAGAGTTTTCCCTTCTTACATCCTAATCAAGTGTTTGCCCTGACCGTCCCACTGCTCATTAATTTTCAACGTGTTTGGTTTGACAAAAACCTGTGTCAAAACATTTATATATATTCGTTTGTTTGTCCGTCCGTTTGTTGAGCCCTGCCTCTAATTGGTCGGTAAACAGAAAACGCGTTCGCGGCCTTCTGTAATCTTAGTAGTGATGTTCGCGTTACGATAAAATGTTATCGACATTAACAATGTTTCTGGGAACAACCATAGTTGTATTTTCTTCCGATACCTAAATTATTTTACATGCGAGCATTTTTATACCGCAAAAAAATATAAATGATTATGATGATGAAAACAAAGTACTTACATAGTTTAAACTTTTACTTCTATGTAGTTTATCAATAAAAAGTCAATTTGCTCAAAGTAAAACCAAAATTAACGTTTAGTTAGGGCTGGCATAGTAATGCGTTTGGGATGTCAACTACTGCAAAGGCAAAATAAAATAGAGTAATGACCTAAAATACCTAAATAATATTATTATTTCTGTGCTCTACCTTGAAAATAAAATGTCAAGATTTCAATACCTATGTTGATACTCACCGACTAAATTGTCAATACCACTTAAAAATATCGATAAAACCGATCCCATCACTAGGCTCAGTCCAATCCGTCGCTCGCTGGCTTACACGCACAGAGCTATTTCAAATTTGGACTGAAATAATCTGGGGCTGGACTTACTATGTTTGCGAATATACAATATACATTGTATATTATACAATCAGCTTTAAAAACCTAAATAATTGAATGTAAAGACCTGGATTAACTCCTGCCTAGACTTAAAGCCTTAAAGTGTAATGGAATAGATGAAAAGCCAAGAATAATGGAAAAAGCTTTTTCTAAATATATTTTAGTGAGCTGTTTTGACCGTATGTCATTTTAAAATACACTTACCGATTTTCAGTAATCGGCATTCGGCAGTTAATCAGTATGGGCATGTATGGAAGTGCGCACATTACATCGATTTGGTATCGGTTGATTCTTCATACTAATTAGAATCGAGCCCAACTATCGGCCAACTAAAAGTCGTCTGCGCCTAGGCATAAAGTAGGCAAACAACTTTGCAGGGCATAGTGGACAGACGTAGGATCGATTCCCATTTGTGGCAGTTGAACGAAAAACTAAATTTTAAATTGTATAGTGAAGTCAAACCATGTCCTTGAGCTGGAAGTCTCTGGAGATTTTCATGGAAAATAAGTATATTCTCATTTATTTTTGTGAGACGTTAATGATGTGTAGCCTACCTACAATCCAAAAATGTTACATATCGGCTGCTGAAGATATTTTTGCATGAAAGCAAAACTCAAAAATTGACATTCAATCATGAAAAAAATAGTAATTTGGCTAGTTCCTTCATGATTTCGAATTCCAAAATAAAACTCGCTCCATCTTTGGCCTGTTATCATCACTTTCCATTCCAAAAAAGTTAATTCAGATCTGTCCTCACAACATCCTTCTTTCCACACTTCTGCAAGCTTTCCGCAAACTTCAAACTCCGCCAAAAGTTTAAAATTCCTGCTAATCTAGCAGCATAAATCTGGAGTTTCATCTTTAATAAATAGGAAGGGAGTGCAGTGATTAATATGACTTGTTGGAAACTTTCGGATACAAAATGGCGGATTTTTTTGAGTGTTTCGTCGCGGGACTCGTGTATTAGTATGCAACTGACTTTTTGATGGTGAGTGCTCTGGTTTTTGGATTAAAATGGAAGTAGGATTGTACCTTATGCAATAAGAATAATATGGAATAGAATGTCTGTATTATAAACTTACTAGGGACCCGCCCCGGCTTTGCACGATTGCTAAGTATACATACATAATATAAAACTTCCTCTTGAATCACTCTATCTATAAAAAAAACCGCATTAAAATCCATTGAGTAGTTTTAAAGATCTAAGCATACATAGAGACAGACAGCGGAAAGCGATTTTATTTTATTTATGGTAAATTACTGAAGCATTTCTTGAGATATTTGTCTTTATTATTATTCTTGCTTTGAAATAAAGGCACTTTGTGTAGAGGTAAGTTGGATAATGCTACGCTTAACAGAACCAGAACTGAGTTACCTACGTACTTTCTTCTGAAATAAGTCTCGTACAAGTGTACCTATTTGCATATTACTTATTTGATATCTTTTTGGTTTGATCATAGAAAGTTTTGAATATTTTTCCCATAAGTAAATAATAAAGTTATGCCAACTTATTCCGTCCTTAGTCATGTAAAAGTTAAGTATGTACCACAGTTTACTCAGCACGTAGTGCTATACATAAACACTAATAGTGGCGTAAATGAGCAGTTGCCCTTGGATTAGACGATGATATTAGATTTTATGGAATAACTCGCTTTTTATGAGTATGGTAATGCCGCTTCACAACTGTTTATACCGGGCGACGATATAATGCCATCATACCATTCGGCACAATTGACGTTAAGTGCAGTAGACACACAATATTGTCTTCTAATAAGGTAAAGGTAATTTATTTCTCCAAACAGGCTTTTAAAAAGCGCTTTTACCCGTCCCAATAATTACTTTAAGCCTTTAAAAGGCAGTGGGAATATAGTTCCTACCATATTTTGAGCCTTATTCGCTTGTCTAAAGGTCCAAAAACAATGAAAATTTTGATTATGTTATGACTGTTTAAAGGTTAACCCTACGGCTTAGGACAATAAATGGGCCAATGCTGAGAAGCAGCGCTATTGGCTATAATCTCATAAAATAGAGGTTTTTACTCGTATTTATGGATCTTATAACTAAACAAAGGTTAGCACACTTAAAACGGCTGGTAAACTACCATCCAGTCAACGATCTATACAGATAATTAATTGCACATCACACAAAACAATTATAAGAAACTGAAGTTGGAACGACACAATTTACACGGCTTCTTATGATGAAGCGATATTTTGCATACAATCTGATAGGAGGTCACTTTTTATCCACAACGAGGAAGCTCTTGGCCTGCATCTCTCCTGATAGTAAGTGATGATCAGGCCGAAGATGGATGCGTGTTTCACCCTGAATCGTCAACCACGGAAGAACTTGCTTGAAATAAAAATATTAAAATTATTTCAATTATGAAGTCATAAAAAAATATTGTTTCAGTTGAACTCTCTCATTGAAAGAAACTCGTATCTAAGTGAATCCAACTGTCCCTAACTCTATTGCCGCCACACTTTCGGCGCCCATGACGTCACGGGAATCTCTCCCCTATTATCGTGGGCATAATGATAATGCTCCGACGGAAATGACCGAATTTCCTATATGAGAAAAAGCCGAGCCCTAACGATGCTGGCATGTCGTGAGATGTCCTAGTTTTTTTGTTGCTGCACGTTTGGTATTTTGGCCGTATATTGCTATAATTGATGTTTGTTCTAAATATAGGTCATGTCCTAAGTAAAGGTAGCAAGCAAAAGAGTTAGGCTGGGTTTGGGTTGCACCATCTTTGAGTTTAACAAACGTCAAAAATCTGTTAAACTCCATAGAAAGAGCACCGGTTATCGTTATTAGTTGACGTTAAAGTTGGGTGGTGCAACTCAGCCTTCTAAAAGCAGTGGGTTGAAGTAGGAGACCGATGATGTTGATGCTAGTATACGGCCACAAAAGTAATAATTGTGCTTTTAAAAACCGCTTTTAAAAGCCTCATGCAAACCCTACCACTGCTTTAGGAAAATATTAATGGCTAGTGCTGAGAAGAAGCAGTGTTAGACACTCCAGTCATTGTTCTTTAAAAAGGCATTCAGATTTTTTTTTATAAGTAATTCACTGTTATTTTTTTGTCGATAGTACATTTTTTTAATATAACACTCTTGTGTTAACCCAAAGTAACTTTTAAGCACTTTTTTATTTTTATGTAACAAAAAGTGTATTTTGTTCAAGTTCAATCACTCAAAAGGTTTTTTCTTTCTTCAAACTTTTTCCCTATGGCCGAGATTGATTCCCATTTTAGTGTGAGGGATCGCTGTACTAAGAGACAGTTGTAATAAATGATATCACAAATGGACATTCACATGATATATCAAAGAAATCCAAATGATTAATGAAGGCAAAAAAGATTTTTTGGAACACGATGCGGGCGTACTAGTGATAGTACACAATTGAATGTGCTACGAAAAGTTGTCATTATATTAATTCAGGTTTTTCACCCTTTGTTTGTGCTATAAATAGGCCATTAAACTTTAATTTTGTTACGGACATAGGATTGTTTTTTTTACACTACACTGCATACACAATAATGTGATACTGACGGGGCATGATTAAAAAAACTCCAAGATTATGTAAAAACTGAATTTATGTAATTTTAATTATATTTATATTCTTTGGTAGTTAACATAGATTTTTTTATCGCAGAACAAGGCAGGTACGTATTTGATCGCAATGCGCAATCGCACCTGTTAATTGAGATTAATTAGTAATGAGACTAAAACTTCCAAAAACGTGTTCCAAACAAAATTAATTTCCAAAAAATACATTAACATAAACACTATAGTGATGTACACATACCAACTAATTCCCGGTATAATCCCGTGATTTATCGCCGCTCAAAGGAACCGTCACTGGATCATTAGTTATTATAATTGTGGTGATTCCGCGGCGGCGTGTTTTTGTGCGTGTGTAAGTGATTTAGGTTTCGGTACGGATGATAAATACGCCCTGAAGTTTGGGTGACAACAGCTGAAATCGATATCATAATGCATTTTGTACGACAATTGATATTATTTATCTATCTATGACATCACAGAGTAAAACTTTTACTTCTATTTTGTCAAGAATAGGTCAGGTACCTACTAGTAATTTGTGGTAGGTTCTTATAAAAATATACAATGTCTCCAAGCAGTACGTTAATAATAATTATTACAGGTTGTGTTTACTACATATTATTATTATTCTAAGTATTAAGCTGCTCTTAAATCGAAAGTCCAATAAATAAAGATGACACTAACTAATAGTTTGATAATAAATGGATTAGACTTCATGCCAATATGGCTCCAAATCCAAATCATATTTTCGTCATAGTTACTTATTAAATTATCATCTTCAGCTGAGCTGATATTCAGTTTAAATAAAATAAGTTTTTAACTCTATTCCAACCAGAAGACAATACGAAGTGACTTTAGCCGCAATCTTCGAATACTCCAATGAAAAACCACTTACCTGAGTAACCCTAACGACAACCATTACCCTATCAGTCGTAACGGGGAAATCGCACTAACAAACGGCCGGGAAAATTACCGGGAATTCCCGTTTTTCACGGGAACAGCCATCAATAGTTGAGCTATGAGCGCACTCAATCTCATTCTTTCAGTAACTGAACGTCATTCGTTTGAAAGTACCGATGATTTGGCGACATGTAATCAGAGAAAATTTATATCGGTGTAATGTATATCGGTGTAATGTATACGCTTATAATTTATTTAACCCTTTAAAAGGCGGTGGGAATATATTTCCCACCATGTTTTTGACTTAAAGTCCAAAAGTAATAAAAAAATGTTTTTTTTTTTAAATATTAAATCGCTAAAGGGGTTTTAAACGTAACAAAAATCGGTAATTTTTAAAGTTAAACTAACGTATGTAGGCTTATACATTTTAAAAAGGCCATAACGCTACGCCGTAGCTCGTAGCAGAGACTACGAACACGTCGTAGCAAAGACTGCGATAACGTCGTAGCAATCGCTATGAGAAATCGACTCGTCCACCGGAAGTGGTGATTTGTCAATTTTTTTCGTGTCCTTCGTTTCTCAGGGTGGCAGTATAGTAAGAGATAAGAAGATAAGTAGCATTATGATAATATAAATATTAGCTCGTTAGTTGGTTCATTTTAGCCAAATGACGTCCACTGTTGGACAAAGGCCTCCCCCAAAGATTTTCACAACGACCGGTCTTGCGCTAAGCAATTTATAATAAACAATTAACTATGTACGGTTTAATATCTTCTTTCTTTTAATCTTTACTACCTATACTAATATAAATTATAAATGTGAAAGTATAGTTCCAAAATACTGAACTGTCCTATCCATGACATTGACAGTGGGGCGCCACCGTCAATACCGGATCGCTGGTTCCGATTTTTGCCATGTTGGAAACTATATAGTTGAACGATGGTGGCGCCCCCCTGTCATTGAGTTTGGTGGGACAGTTCAGCGTGGGTCATCTATAACTCTGTCTGTCTGTCTTGATTTCACACCTAAACCACTGAAGCGATTTTGATTAAATTTGGCATAGAGAAAGGACATAGGATAGTTATTATCCCGGTTTTTGAAACAGGGACGCGTGCGATAGTTTTTCTGTGACGACAAACGACGACGAAGCCGCGGGCAGAAAGCTAGTACTAAATATCGCCGTATTATAGTTGCCCCTATTCGCCGCACTATATTCAAATCTAAAGGGTATCGAACCTTAACTCCTAAAACTTTTATTATTTAATCGATGAAAACGCTATAAAACTTCTACAAAAACTTCTACAAAAACATTGAATTCCCGCCGATCTATTAACCCGTTGCCCGCCTATCTCCCAGTGGAGAGCGTACTTTTTCGTGTAGAGTGCCGCTATAAATTACGGCGAACGGGTCGCGATGTCCTCAGGGCTTTCCTTCTCAGATGTTCGATTGGAGTGTTCTACCTCTAGAACAGTCTTATGCTCGCGCCATGATTGGCTGAGACATCAGTTCAGTTATTTATTTAAGGTGAGAGAAATTGGGAAGAGTTGTGTGCTTTTGGGATTATTTTTAAGGAATTACTAATACTATAAGAGTTAATAAAGTCAGGTTTTCACCATTAACTTAACGTAGTCATGTTTTCACATAATGTTAATTGCTGTTAGAGTTGAAATACACATCATGTTGCTAAAGTTAAGCTAAAAACATTTACTGCTATCCAATCAAATCGTTTACTCCAGACATATTTAGGTACAATTAGTAGAGTAAAAACATGCCAGCTAACGGAACGTTTTATTATTTTTTGTATTTTAATAAGTACTATGTATTTTGTATTAAATTGTATAGCATAGTCAGTTATTGCCTACTCAGTAATACATGTTACAATATTTTAGATTTTTCGAACAAGATATAATCCTGATTTTCAATAATAAAACTCTGTACTTAGTGTAATTAATGTCAGCAGTATTGATACATCTTCCAACTAATACCTAAACCCAAAAACTATCCAACGCAAGCGTCCCTAAGCTAGAGATATTGGATTAGTCGAAACTTGGATATTAATTTGCGAGTTCAAATGCATCCGGGGATTAAACCGAATCTATTTCGATTTCGATATATGTACCTCGAACCTCGGGGGAAGCGAACGGGTTAAGTTATAATTGTTATTAATTTTGAGGTCCAACTAAGTGTAATATTATTCTTGTCTTATTTATGTTTACCAATAAGTAAGAAAGAAAGAAATAGCTTTATTGATGTACTAGCTTCGTATGCGTGGATTCCTTTTTATAGGGGTGGAGTTTCGTAAAATCCTTTCTTAGCGGATGCCTACGTCATAACCTACCTGCATGCCAAATTTCAGCCCGATCCGTCCAGTGGTTTGGGCTGTGCGTTGATAGATCACTGTGTCAGTCAGTCAGTCAGTCAGTCACCTTTGAGTTTTATATATTTAGAAAAACAATGAATCATTTTATACTGAAACCTTGGCTCCTAAAGTAGTCTAAACTTTGTTTCAAGAGTTAAAAGTACCAAATAACACTGAATCCAAAATCACGCCGTCAAACTTTTTTTAATCCACAACGGAGAAGCTCTTGGCCTGCATCTCACCTGATGGTAAGTGATGATCAGGCCGAAGGTGGAAGCGAGCTTCACACGGATCCTTAACCAGAGTAACTGGCTATCTTAACTCTAACCGCCGAAACATAGAAATGCTCTTAACTATTTATTATGGCAATAGACTGCACCACCTTAATTTAAAAAGTAACTCTAACTTTAATAGATGTTTTTGTATGGAGTTTGACAGATTTTTGACGTTTGTTAAAGTTAAAGTAAGATGTTTCAACCCAGCTTTAGGTTTCTGAGTGACAGATTGTTTTGGGAATTCAGATTTTTTTTGCTTAGACCTAACCAAAAGCTGGTAAAAACATTTCGTATTAGTGCCTGTAACTTCAATCTACTGTGATAAGATTATTTCATGCTTCGAATGGCACAATGAGCCGTCAGTCTGGAATACGTGTAATTCCCTATTACACCCTCTTCAAGATTTTTGGGACAAATGTAGCCTATCTACTAAGTTCTTTTTATTATCTGCCTAACTTTTTCTAGAAAGAAACATCATAATAATATCGTTAGTATTGTTTCAGCAAAAGATTTTTTCGCTGCCCGCATCCAGGTACTTCCCAAGACCTTCACTAGATCGTCGGTCCACCTAGTGGAGGGCCCGCCCACACTACGTTTTCCGGACCGTGGTCGCCACTCGAGAACTAAAAACGTAACAGGCCTTAATTCTTTTCAAAGAACACAAAAACCCAAGCAGATTTATTTCAACATTGCAACAGAATTTCTAAAATGAATTTCAGACCAGTTAGATGGCTTCCAAATTGAATAACACAACAAAGTATATTTTTAACTGAGAGTTAACGGAAAGCCACCACTCCACAGTCGACATCCAGATCGAAGTTTTAATAGAATTATGAGTACAGTTAGTATGGATTGTTTTTGACTAAAATACTGGTTCTGATCAATATTGATCAACAGCTCTATGTACATTTTTCCACGATAAGAATCTCAAAACTCTATTGAAATTAAGAGTAAACTTGACATATATTTATTCATCATCATCATCACACCATCAAGTCATATCACTTCGGCAACACGACCCTTTTTCGTTTACAAGAAGCAAAATAGAGTAAGTATTTGGAACATTAATTTATTTACTACCAGAAACTTATATTTTTATCGTTATTTCCGACACTGCATGCTTAGTCAGTAAACAGAACAACAGTAGGTAGTTTTTTTTACTAGCCTGTGTTTTGTCTTTCGACAAAGACAAAACACAGTTGATGACAGTTGAGACAGATTGAGTTTTTTTATGCAGAACAAGGCAGATAATATTTGACCGCAATCGCACCTGGTGTTAAGTGAGATGCAGTCTAGGATGCACATTTGCCCTGTAAGCGCTTATTCACTCTCGCCTCAATCTCGTTTCAATATTGAAACCAATCCCAGGACTGAAAGCTTGAGTTTGAATTGAGTTAAGACCGACATATTATTAAATTACCCTAGTAGTCTACCAGCTTTGGACACAGCGCCGAACAACTTCGGCAAGTCAGTACACGAGCTGTAGTTTATATTAAAACCCGGCCACATATTTGTCAAAGCAAAACTTAATAGACCAAGAGCTAGTGAACGCCAGACCTACGTCATTTTATAAAAGCTGAAAGTTTGTCAGCGTATGCTCCCAATATAGGATATAATGTTGGTGAATTATGAAGTTTGGGTCATGGTGGCTTTGGGAGCTACCCTAAAAAAACTGTCTAGCAAGGAGTTGGAACTGTCAAAACTGTCTGGCTGTTGGGGAAAATATTGGGAGCATACGCTGACAAACTTTCAGCTTTTATAAAATGACGTAGGTCTGGCGTTCACTAGCTCTTAGTCTATAAGTTAAGGCACAAAGTTTGCTTGTGTAAGCTATTTGTAACTTGGAGCAATAACTCGGAGCAACTGGTAATGTATGCACCAACATGAGGGCAGAAATGTGGAAGGATTTTGCTTCTGATCCTTTGGCAGTGTTTTTTTAGTATTATTGGGGGATGGTGGCATTTATATGTAACATAATATTTTTGCTCAGAGGCCAATATTCGGCAGAATATGATTTTTATACATGTAACAGTAGGACCATTGAGCACGAAGGAGGAGCGCACTAACCTAATTAATTTTAATGAAGGAAGTAACTACATAGATGTAAGCCTTTATATATTTTACAGTTAAGAGCCAAAAGTAACCTAGATTTTTTCTACAATACCTACTTAGGCTGGGTTGCACCATCTTACTTTAACTTTGACAAACGTCAGAAATCTGTCAAACTCCATACAAAAAACACCAGCTATCGTTATAGTTACGGTCAAAGTTAGGTGGTGCAACTCAGCCTTAGAATCAACCACGCATTCTAATCGTTAGATGAGAGATTTAGAAGTGGTTAATAGGAGTAAATAAAATCTTTGTTTAAAAATATACTCACAAAGAGATCCGTTTTAAAATGTCTATGTCAATACAAATAACACGCGTGTCTATCAGTCAGACAGTGAATCTTCCTCGTGTTTACAGAAGAAATAAAATCAGTAAGCCCACTTTGAAAATGGGAAAATACAAATTTCGCTTAAAGCGCTGTACGCGCTGCTCTACCTATGCACTCGTAGTCGTAGATATTTTTATTTCACCACGGGGAAACTTTGGCTTATAATCCCATCTGATGGAAAGTGATGATCAGGTCGAAAGTATACGCGAGCTTCACTCGGAATCCTCACAGAGAAACTGAGTATCTTACCTCCAACGATTAGAGGCGACAATAGCCTATAATTTTATAGGGAAGGTTTCGGACTGAACGACTCAAGATCCGAAGGAACGCTGGTTCGAACCCAGCCGCCGCTGGTCTATTGTGGTGAACACAAGCACTAGAAACTGCCTAAACACAACAATGCTGTTAGCACAAAAATGTTCTCAATTTCGTATGCTACTCTCATGGCTTACACTGTGGTGCTTCGTGCTTTTACCTTTAATTGACAGATGGAAGCGATGTCTGGTTCCGTCTGTGTTTTACTTTTAAATTCATCTCTGAAGTGGTTTGTGGATGTTCGCTATTCTCGAGCTACGGCCATTGATTGATAGGCAATACTCTGCTACAATGTATTTTAGTTGAATGTTTGAAATATGTGGGGAAAATTTTCAAGTGTGGGATACATTACCGACTCTTACCAGGCTGTCTAGCGTGGAGAGAGTATGCCAAAACCTTGATGTTGCATTGGCAAATTAAAGGTAGTCTTCTTACAGTGGAGACGAAATGACGTAACGGAAATTAGGCGATTATCACACTGCACCGCGCTACGCCGCGGTACGCGGGACGACAGATTTAATCATTATATGCAAGTACCTACCTCAGTTTGTATAGAAAACACGCGCGGCACAACACACTGACAACGCGTTTGCGCGCGGGATTCATTATATGTCGCCACGCGGACCGCGGCGGAGCGAGGTGCAGTGTGATAATCGCCTTATGATGACCTAATTAAGCAGGTAGGTAATTATTACATTTTACAAAGAATATTGTTACTTAAAATGTTTTTAAAAGTTACTCCATCATGCTTTAGCTCAATTATTAGGTTATCTATACCCTGACTTTTTGCCAACTTGTGACGTAAGCTATTAATTGAAACCTAAATTAGGTCACAACTGCATCTCAATATAAAAACCGCAACAAAAACAAACAGCTACATAAACAAGTGGGTAACTCGCGAAGCATCCGACCCGCGAAGCATCCGACCCGCAAGCAATCGACCCACAAGCAATCGACCCACAAGCAATCGACCCGCTTTCAATCGCTATCTACAGAGTGACGGGTCGTTAGTGCCACCAATTAGTTCGTTACTCGACTGCAGAGCTGCGGTCTAGCTAGACTAGAACAGCATAGGCAAAATGTAAAATGCACTAATCCATTCGCACCAAAGGTTTCCTTATTTACGCTCACCACTTGACGCCAGTGGCGAGTGATAGGACATTTCTCGACTGTGGCGCCAACCAGCCGGGCTACGATGCTCTCCGTGATAATAATACTTTATCGACGTCAAAATGTATGAGCAAAATCGATAAAATGGCGTGATAACCGCTTATCACGGCGCGCATCCTAGGTCTACAGGTGATTGTAATGCGATAGTCTTCCTACCGCTTCAGCCGCTTCAGTGCTCACCAGTTGTCCTTAACACAATCAAGTGACAGGATCTTAAACTAACGACGCCAACATAACTGAGCACAATTTAAGGAAACCCTCATTTTATGAACATCACACACATGATAAAAGTAAATTCATAAACTTACGTGATCGAGACAAAAATGAAGACATCCGTAGGAAAACAAAAGTCGTTGTAGAAATCATTGGAGGATTATTGTTCTTAAAGTACATTTTTGTTACTATTTTAGAGAACTAGGTATCACTTATCGTTACACATTGATATACAACCAAATACTATGCTTCTGTAACTTAGTAATAAAAAGACTGAAACCAAACAGAACGCACTTTAACTTAACCGACTGATTCATTTTAGCTGCGCACGCGGTTTTATACACAGGCTTGAGCTATCACGAATTATAGTTCAATTAACTCGCGAAGTATTAAGTGATGCACCAGCCTTATGAGTGTGTTTTACGCCTACTTCCTGTTAGGCTTCCAACTTCCGGAAGTTGCTTGTTACTTTTGCCCGACTTTTGGAAGTAGGATAACGATTGTTAAAGCTTTGACTTTGGTTTTGTTGAAGCTTTAATTGGTTGCACTATGTATTTGAGCTTTCTAGTGGTGAACTTTGTGATGGATGTTCGATTGGCGTTACTAAATATCATAATTTCAGCTACAGGACGTTCACTGCTAAACATGGCTTCCCCCAATGATTTTCATAATGGGTGGTTATTAGCGGCCCGAATCCAGCGCCTTTATGAGGTCATCTGTCCACGTTCCGTCCGGGTGTAGGTGGTAACTTAGTTAATTTTAATTTTTTTCTTACTTATTTTTCCTTTTACTTACTTGTGTTTTTTATTCAGTATAAGGCAGTGTTTGATCGCAATCACACCTGATGTTAAGTGAGGTGCAGTCTAGCTCCGCTATCGGTATAAGTACCCACCCAGCAAATGCGTTTTCACTCTCATCTTTATATTTCTGCATTCTTACAGAACGTAGTTCAAAACTTCCAAGCATAGATTGAACTTGATTCTAATGTCCAATCGTGGCCAATGAAAATCAACAATGATTTTGTCCTTTTACCCATGACACAAAAACACCCCAAAAAACCATATCAGTAATCAAACGGGCATTACATTCAATGCCCCATTACCCCAATAAGGCACCACCATAAAACGAGGAAAGTACATAATAAAAAGTCCCCGACCAGAACACGTCGCGACATGTCGCGGACGTGTCTGAACGGGTTCTGAATGTAGATACAGCATAATATTAAGCTATACATTGTGGCACCTAGTAATAAGGTTTATTTTGCAACAAAAATTCAATTTATTCCGTCGGAATTGTAATATGCACATCAAACTTTACATTTTTGTGCCAAAATCGCAAGTATTATAATCATACTTAGCCGTGACCGCGACTTCGTACGCGTGAAAATAGTTATAATAGATTTCCCGTTTAAAATCTCAACAAAACTCTGAAGTCTTATTTGGATAGTTTAAGTAGCGGCTGCCCGTGACTTCGTACGCGTGGATCCCGTTTCACCCTCCTAGGGGTGGAGTTTCATAAAATCCGTTCTTAGTGAGCACCTACGTTCTAAAAGGAACCCCCATGCAAAATTTAAGACTTCAGACTTGAGACCTAGCACTTGTAGTTTCTGAGATTTCGTGATAAGTGAGTGAGTCAGTCAATCAGTGACCTTTCGCTTTTATTAATAAGATTAATGTGACTCTGATTCTATTTCTCATTACTAGCCAAAAACTAACACCTACTCTCTAAAATTCTACAATAACTGCTGTGGCATAACAGAATATGAAAACTGGAATAGACCTATGAAGTTTGGGTAAAGTTCTTGGGTAAACATCAGAATTCTTCAAGTCTAAATGGATAACGTTCCACTCTTTGCAAACTAGATATTCCACATACTCTACAAACTAGTATTCCACACATCAACTTTCTCAATAATATTCTGCTGTATTCAAAGCAGTGACGTCACAGGCAACGTAACGCGTCCGACACGTAATCCGATTCGGCACGTGACGGGCATCGTGAGATATCTGTAACTCAGTCTGTCTAGGTTAGAATATCTGTTGTTTATTGTAGAGAAAGACATACAGGTTTTTTAACCACTACAGGGAGCTTTTGGCCTGCATCTCACCTGATGGAAAGAAACGATCAGTCTGAAGGACATTGAGATATTTCTTGAAAACAAAATAGCCGATAATTACAAATCTTGCCTTGCCAGGTTTCCCAATAGGTACAAACAACAGCACACAGGAAGATTTAAAGAAGGCTATTGACAACGCCACTCTTGTGGTGGAGTTTTGGGCTGACACTGTAGGTTTGTTATCGACTCGACAAGAAGAAGAAGGTACTTAACCATATTATACTGAATTATCATCTGTCAGTCCTGTCACCGTGTAGGCTATCAACTGAAGGCACAACTTTGGTGTCAGATTTAATAAACGTGATTAAGGTGTCTGACATAGTCCAATCATCATTTCAGCCAATGCGGCAACGTCATTAAATTGCTGGGCCTCACCCAAGGAGCGCTACAAAGAATGTCCCCGGCTTTTTTTTAACCAGTCACTGCCAGAAATCTTCGTATAAATGATCTCCTTATGACAGTCTGTTTACCTTTCGTTGGATCTGCGACTGGTATTGTCATTTTTTTTTACTAATAGTCCCGTTAGCCCGTCGTGTTAAGGCTTGGTATTTCTGCTAAAGTAGGTATTTCGCGCTGTCAAAATCGGCGCGCGCAATTCTTCGCCGAAGACAGCGCGCCAAAGACCTCCCGCCACAATTTCCAGCTACACAGTATAGAAATACACAGTTGGTTAGGTTAGGTTGACTTCCTTCCCTTCAAGCGTCACACTCACAACACTTTATAATACAAATCATATCCAAGTGATACAAATTAAAACACCTTTCAGACTTTTTGGGAATATATTTTAGAATCGAATAAATATAAAATATAACTGCAGAAGTAAACACGGTTCAAAGTGGCCGTGGCGTCGCCTGACCTTCTGGAAGTTCTGCGCCGGCTTAAAGAATTTCAAGATTACGACACCCGACCTATCGGTAGGCCCTTGGGAGCTTGAGCGATTGGAAAAACATTTTATGATAAGTTACTCTTAGTAGCGATTATTTAGAGCTTGGATAATAAATTATAGTTGTTACAATTCACGAANAACGGGAACAAGAGGGAAAATCCTTTTGTATGAAAAATCTAAACCGCTTAAGTTAGACGCTTGAAATTTGGCATGCAGGTACCTTAGTAAACTTAAAGCTTAGTTATAACAGGATATTGCAAAATTCTTACGGTAACGGGAGTTAGCGGGAAAAAACATTTGTTTGAAAAAATCTTCGCCACATAAGATAGACGCTTGAAATTTGGCATGCAGGTACCTTAGTAAATTTAAAGCTTAGCTACAACAGAATATTGCAAAATTCTCACGGGAACGGGAGTTAGCGGGAAAAAACATTTGTATGAAAAAATCTAAACCGCGTAAGATAGATGAAGGGGGTAAAACGGGATCCACGCGTACGAAGTCGCGGGCGGCCGCTAGTAAATAATATAGTTATGAGAACTTATTCCGTCCTTAGAGTCATGTAAAAGTTAAGTATGTACCACAGTTTACTCAGCACGTAGTGCTATACATAAACACTAATAGTGGCGTACCTAAATGAGCAGTTGCCCTTAGATTAGACGATGATATTAGATTTTATGGTATAACTCGCTTTTTATGAGTATGGTAATGCCGCTTCACAACTGTTTATAACCGGGTGACGATATAATGCCATCATACCATTCAGCACAATTGACGTTAAATGCAGTAAACACACAATATCGTCTTTTTCACGTATCTGATAATGTAAAAGTCATTTATTTCTGCAAATAGGCCTTTAAAAAGCGCTTTTACCCGTCCCAATAATTACTTTAAGCCTTTAAAAGGCAGTGGGAATATAGTTCCCACCATATTTTGAGCCTTATTCGCTTGTCTTAAGGTCCAAAAACAATGAAAATTTTTACTATGTTATGACTGTTAAAAGGTTAACCCTACGGCTTAGGACAATAAAAGGGCCAGTGCTGAGAAGAAGCAGCGCTATTGGCTCTAATCCCATAAAGTAGAGGTTTTTACTCGTATTTACGGGTCTTATAACTAAACAATGAAAAACGGCTGAATAAATTGCACACCACACGAAAGTTGGATTGACACAATTTGTGCAGTCTTATCGCTAGGATGCAATCTCATCCAGAAAGGTTGAGAGATGTATCTTGCTTAAAATTAAAAGGTTTCTTCTTTATGACTGGAAAATCATTTCAACTGAAGAGTCATCAACCGGTCATTATGGAAATAATTGGGGACATTTCAGCAGTAGACGTTCTGTGGCTGAAAAGATGATGATGAAGAGTCCTAGAACACTCTCAAAACGAATAATGTGGAACTTCTCTTACTAATAATAAGTGAATGCAGTAAATATAATAAAATTATAATAAAAATAAACTTTTTTAAAAACAACCTTTTATTCTGAATTTCGAAAGTTTGTATCGCGCATGGAATTTATTCCTCTTTTTCTCTGTTTGCGCTACAAGCTTTCGAAATTCAGAATAAAAGCTTGTTTTTAAAAAAGTTTATTTTTATTATAATTTTATTTTACACTTTTTAGTTATATCTTAATCTCAGGACCCTAGACGTTATCTAACACTAAAGTGCTCGAAAAGACAAATCCAACGAACCCAAACTCGATGAGTTTCCGCCGTTTTGTTTAGGAGTTCCTATGGCCACCTCCCGACTCCATCATCAGACCAGCTCAATGGTACCATAATATTGCATTGTCATCGGACTTACACATGTATGCAAAATTTCAGCTCAATAGGAAACCGGGAAGTGGGTCAATTTTAAGTTGCAAGATTTGACGACAGACACCAGACATGTGAAAGTAATAAAAAGCTTGTAATAAGTAGTGCGGGTCCAATGACAGTTTAACTCTTCCCGGGACAATCTTGACCTTCACTGGTTGGGTTTTTATTGGCGGTCAAGCTGTAGATCCTGGCTACACAGAAGTTAGTGCGGCGGGAACGAGAGGTGGGAATAGTCTCATTTCAATATAATAAGTACCAACCGCCCCTATTTCTATTACCGCCACACTTTCGGCGCCCATGACGTCACGGGAATCTCTCCCCTATTATCGTGGGCATAATGATAATGCTCCGACGGAAATGACCGAATTTCCTATATGAGAAAAAGCCGAGCCCTAACGATGCTGGCATATCGTGAGATGTCCTAGTTTTTTTGGTGCTGCACGTTTGGTATTTTGGGCCGTATATTGTTATAATTGATTGTTCTATGATGTTTGTTCTAAATATAGATCACTAGCTTTCCGCCCGCGGCTTCACCTGCGTGGAATTTAGTCTGTCACAGAAAAACTTTATCGCACGCGTTCCTGTTTAAAAAACCGGGACAAAAACTATCCTTTGTCCTTTCCCGGGACTCAAACTATTTCTATGCCAAATTTCATCAAAATCGGTTCAGTGGTTTAGGCGTGAAAGCAAGACAGACAGACAGACAGAGTTACTTTCGCATTTATAATATTAGTAAAGAAGATAGTGTAGATAGATAATTGTTTGTTCTTTGATGTTTGTTCTAAATATAGGTCATGTTCTAAGTACAGGTGGCAATCAAAAGAAGCTGGGATTGGGATGCACCATCTTTGACTTTAACAAACGACAAAAATATGTTAAAACTCCATACAAAAAGAACCGGTTATCGTTATTAGTTGCCGTTAAAGTTGGATGGTTCAACTCAGCCTTCTAAAGGCACTACAGTGGATTGAGGAGGCTGATGGTGATGATGTCAGTATACGGCCACAAAAGTAATAATTGTGCTTTTAAAAACCGCTTTTAAAAGCCTCATGCAAACCCTACCACTGCTTTAGGAAAATATTAATGACTAGTGCTGAGAAGAAGAATGTGTTAGACACTCCAGTCATTGTTCTTTTAAAAGGCATTCAGATTTTTTATAAGTAATTCACTGTTATTTTTTTGTCGATAGTACATTTTTTTAATATAACACTCTTGTGTTAACCCAAAGTAACTCTTAAGCATTTTATTTTTATGTAACAAAAAGTGTATTTTGTTCAAGTTCAATCACTCAAAAGGTTTTTTCTTTCTTCAAACTTTTTCCCTATGGCCGAGATTGATTCCCATTTTAGTGTGAGGGATTGCTGTACTAAGAGACAGTTGTAATAAATGATATCACAAATGGACATTCACATGATATATCAAAGAAATCCAAATGATTAATGAAGGCAAAAAAGATTTTTTGGAACGAGCCCCAGGCGTATACTAGTGCTAGTACACAATTGAATGTTCTACGAAAAGTTGTCATTAAATGAATTCTGGTTTTTGTTACCCTTTGTTATTTATTAAACTTGAAGTTCATTACGGACATAGGATTGTTTTTTTTTACACTAATCTGCATACACAATAATATGTCATACGTACCTACAGGACTTGACTCTGAACAAATTAAAATAAAACAATATAATTCTTACAAATAAATTATTAAATTTGAATTTAAAAAACTCCAAGATTATGTAAAAACTGAATTTGAAGATAATTCTATTTATTCTTTGGTAGTGAATTTAGATTTTTATAACGCAGAACAAGGCAGGTAGGTATTTGACCGCAATCTCACCTGATGTTAAGTGAGATTAATTAGTAATGAGACTAATGCCCGTTTTCACCATCAATCCCTAATTTTTAAGTGACCTCTATGAAAACAAAATTCCTGTAATGTGTAACCTTAAGGGTCACTTAAAATTAGAGATTGATGGTGAAAACGGGCACAAAACGTGTTCCAAAGAAAATATATTTTCCAAAAAATACATTAACATAAACACAGTATAGTGATGTACACATACCAACTAATTCCCGGTATAAGCCCGTGATTTATCGCCGCTCAAAGGAACCGTCACTGGATCATTAGTTATTATAATTGGGGTGATTCCGCGGCGGCGTGTTTTTGTGCGTGTGTAAGTGATTTAGGTTTCGGTGCGGATGATAAATATGCCCCAAGTTTGGGTGACAACAGCTGAAATCGATATCCTAATGCATTTTGTACGACAATTGATATTTGACATCACAGAGTAAAACTTTTACTTCTATTTTGTTAAGAATAGGTCAGGTACCTACTAGTAATTTGTGGTAGGTTCTTATAAAAATATACAATGTCTCCACGCAGTACGTTAATAATAATTATTACAGGTTGTGTTTACTACATATTATTATTATACTAAGCATTAAGCTGCTCTTAAATCGAAAGACCAATAAATAAAGATGACACTAACTAATAGTTTGATAATAAATGGATTAGACTTCATGCCAATATGGCTCCAAATCCAAATCATATTTTCGTCATAGTTACTTATTAAATTATCATCTTCAGCTGAGCTGATATTCAGTTTAAATAAAATAAGTTTTTAACTCTATTCAATACGAAGTGACTTTAGCCGCAATCTTCGAATACTCCAATGAAAAACCACTTACCTGAGTAACCCTAACGACAACCATTACCCTATCAGTCGTAACGGGGAAATCGCACTAACAAACGGCCGGGAAAATTACCGGGAATTCCCGTTTTTCACGGGAACAGCCATCAATAGTTGAGCTATGAGCGCTCTCAATCTCATTCTTTCAGTAACTGAACGTCATTTGTTTGAAAGTACCTACCGATGATTTGGCGACATGCAATCAGAGAAAATGTATATCAGTGTATTGTATACGCTTTTAATTTATTTAACCCTTTAAAAGGCGGTGGGAATATATTTCCCACAATGTTTTTGACTTAAAGTCCAAAAGTAATAAAAAAATGTTTTTTTTTAAATAATAAATCGCTAAAGGGGTTTTAAATGTAAATAAAATCGGTAATTTTTAAAGTTAAACTAACGTATGTAGTCTTATACATTTTAAAGAGGCCATAACGCTACGCCGTAGCTCGTAGCAGAGACTACGAGTACGTCGTAGCAATCTCTATCATAATTATGAGGAATCGACTCGTCCACCGGAAGTGGTGATTTGTCAATTTTTTTCGTGTCCTTCGTTTCTCAGGGTGGCAGTATAGTAAGAGATAAGAAGATAAGTAGCATTATGATAATATAAATATTAGCTCGTTAGTTGGTTCTTTTTAGTCAAATGACGTCCACTGCTGGACAAAGGCCTCCCCCAAAGATTTTCACAACGACCGGTCTTGCGCTAAGCAAGTTATAATAAACAATTAACTTTGTACGGTTTAATATCTTCTTTCTTTTAATCTTTAATACCTATACTAATATTATAAATGCGAAAGTATAGTTCCAAAATACTGAACTGTCCTATCCATGACATTGACAGTGGGGCGCCACCGTCAATACCGGATCGCTGGTTCCGATTTTTGCCATGTTGGAAACTATATAGTTGAACGATGGTAGCGCCCCCCTGTCATTGAGTTTGGTGGGACAGTTCAGCGTGGGTCATCTATAACTCTGTCTGTCTGTCTTGTTTTCACGCCTAAACCACTGAAGCGATTTTGATGAAATTTGGCATAGAGAAAGGACATAGGATAGTTTTTATCCCGGTTTTTGAAACAGGGACGCGTGCGATAGTTTTTCTGTGACGACAAACGACGACGAAGCCGCGGGCGGAAAGCTAGTACTAAATATCGCCGTATTATAGTTGTCCCTATTCGCCGCACTATATTCAAATCTAGAGGCTATCGAACCCGTGTTTTCAACTCCTAAAACTTTTATTATTTAATCGATGAAAACGCTATAAAACTTCTACAAAAACATTGAATTCCCGCCGATCTATTAACCCGTTGCCCGCCTATCTCCCAGTGGAGAGCGTACTTTTTCGTGTAGAGTGCCGCTATAAATTACGGCGAACGGGTCGCGATGTCCTCAGGGCTTTCCTTCTCAGATGTTCGATTGGAGTGTTCTACCTCTAGAACAGTTTTATGCTCGCGCCATGATTGGTTGAGACATCAGTTCAGTTATTTATTTAAGGTGAGAGAAATTGGGAAGAGTTATGTGCTTTTGGGACTATTTTTAAGGAATTACTTATAATATAAATGAGATAATATAGTTAGGTTTTCACCTTTAAAATATAAATATTTTCACATAATGCTAATTGTAATTCTTTAGAGTTGACATCGCAACACATTATGTTGCAAAAGTTAAGCTAAAAAAATATTTATTGCTATCAAATCAAAATTAAATCATTTATTCCAGACATATTTAGGTACAATCAGTGGAGTAAAAACATGCCAGCCAACGTTTTATTATTTTCGTATTTTAAAACTATTTGTAATAAATTTCATAGTTGGTCAATGCCTACTCAGTAATACATGCTAAAATTATATTTTTTCTATGATTTTTTGAACACAATATTTCCGAATTTCAATAATAAAACTCTGTAGTGTAATTAATGTCAGTAGTATTGATACATCTTCCAACTAATACCTAAACCCAAAAACTATCCAACGCAAGCGTCCCTAATCTGGAGATATTGGATTAGTCGAAACTTGGATATTAATTTGCGAGTTCAAATGCATCCGGGGATTAAACTGAATCTATTTCGATTTCGATATATGTACCTCGAACCTCGGGGGAAGCGAACGGGTTAAGTTATAATTGTTATTAATTTTGAGGACCAACTAAGTATAGTATTATTCTTGTCTTATTTATGTTTACGAATAAGTAAGAATGAAAGAAATAGCTTTATTGATGTACTAGCTTCGTATGCGTGGATCCCGTTTTACAGGGGTGGAGTTTCGTAAAATCCTTTCTCAGCGGATGCCTACGTCTTAACATCTACCTGCATGCCAAATTTCAGCCCGATCCGTCCAGTGGTTTGGGCTGTGCGTTGATAGATCACTAAGTCAGTCAGTCAGTCACCTTTGAGTTTTATACAATATTTATAAATACAATGGAGCATTTTATATTGAACTGGCTCCTAAAGATGTGTAAAGTGTATTTCAGGAGTTAAAAGTATGTGAATCTTCTTCTTTTGTTTTATAACACTGAATCCAAAATCACGTTGTGAAACTTTTTTTAACCCACAACGGAGAAGCTCTTGGCCTGCATCTCACTTGATAGAAAGTGATGATCAGGCTGAAGGTGGAAGCGAGCTTCACCCGGAATCCTCAACCACAGAGGAACTGGCTATCTTAACTCTAACCGCCGAAACATAGAAATGCTCTTAACTATTTATTATGGCAATAGACTGCTCTACCTTAATTTAAAAAGTAACTATAACTTCAATAGATGTTTTATATGAAGTTTGGCAGATTTTTGACGTTTGTTAAAGTTAAAGTAAGATGTTTCAAACCAGCTTTAGGTTTCTGATTGACACAATGTTTTAGAAATTCGGCTTATTTTTTTGCTTAGACCTAACCAAAAGCTGGTAAAAACATTTCGTATTAGTGCCTGTAACTTCAATCTACTGTGATAAGATTATTTCATGCTTCGAATGCCACAATGAGCCGTCAGTCTGGAATACGTCTAATTCCCTATTACACCCTCTTCAAGATTTTTGGGACAAAATGTAGCCTATCAACTAAGTTCTTTTTATTATCTGCCTAACTTTTTCTAGACAGAAACATACCTATTTTTTATGTAAGACAAGACAGGTATTTGACCCCAACCGCACCTGGTGTTAAGTGAGATGCAGTCTAGGATGGTACATATTATCTGCCCTGTAAGTGCTTATTCACTCTCGTCTTGAAAAGGCCCGGTTCAAAGTAGAGAAACAAAAACCCAAGCAGATTTATTTCAACATTGCAACAGAATTTCTAAAATGAATTTCAGACCAGTTAGATGGCTTCCAAATTGAATAACACAACAAACTATATTTTTAACTGAGAGTTAACGGAAAGCCACTACTCCGCAGTCGACATTCCGATTGAAGTTTTAATAGAATTAAGAGTACAGTTGGTATGGATTGTATTTGACTAAAATACTACTAACTTGTCTTGGTCTGCCTTCAATATTGATCAGCAGCTCTACGTTGATTTTTCCACGAAAATCAGGCACTTTTCTAGAAACGACGCTTAAAAATCAATTGAAATGTAAACTTGATACATTTATTTATTCATCTTCATCATCAGGCCATTAGTCATCACTTCAGGAACACGACTCTTGTCAGCTTACCAAAGGAAAAAGAACATTCTTCTCAAAAACTTAAATGATTATCTTGTCTTTGTTCTGGAGTGGACGCCACGTACCGGAAAACGCAGCGTGTGACGTCCACCTACAAGGAGGGCTGACGACCTCATAAAGGTAGCAGGAAGGCGCTGGATGTAGGCCGCTACCAACCGGGTGATGGAAATCATTGGGGAGGCCTATGTTCTTGATGACTGATAATGCTTAGGAAGAAAACAATTGTTTACTAACCTGTGTTTTATTGTTTGACATTAAATTATTAAGCAACGCTCAGAACTCAATAGGATCTCCAGTCTGAGATTGATCTCTTAGTTGAGTTTCAATATTGAAACCAATCCCTGGCCCGAAAGCTTGAGTTTGAATCGAGTTAGACCGTCATATTATTAAATGGCCCTAGTAGTCCACCAGCTTTTGACACAGCGCCGAACAACTTCGGCAAGTCAGTACACGAGCTGTAGTTTATATTAAAACCCGGCCACATATTTGTCAAAGCAAAACTTAGTAGACCAAGAGCTAGTGAACGCCAAACATTTTATAAAAGCTGAAAGTTTGGCGGCGTATGCTCCCAATATAGGATATAATGTTGGTGAATTATGAAGTTTGGGTCATGGTGGCTTTGGGAGCTACCCTAAAAAAACTGTCTGGCAAGGAGTTGGAACTGTCAAAACTGTCTGGCTGTTGGGGATAATATTGGGAGCATACGCTGACAAACTTTCAGCGTTTATAAAATGACTTAGGTCTGGCGTTCACTAGCTCTTAGTCTATAAGTTAAGGCACAAAGTTAGCTTGTGTAAGCTATTTGTAACTTGGAGCAATAACTCGGAGCAACTGGTAATGTATGCACCAACATGAGGGCAGAAATGTGGAAGGATTTTGCTTCTGATCCTTTGGCAGTGTTTTTTAGTATTATTGGGGGATGGTGGCATTTATAGGTAAGATAATATTTTTGCTCAGAGGCCAATATTCGGCAGAATATGATTTTTAAACATGTAACAGTAGGACCATTGAGCACGAAGGAAGACCGCACTAAACTAATTAATTTTCATGAAGGAAGTAACTAGATGTAAGCCTTTATATATTTTACAGTTAAGAGCCAAAAGTAACCTAGATTTTTTCTACAATACCTAGGTACTTAGGCTGGGTTGCACCATCTTACTTTGACTTTGACAAACGTCAGAAATCTGTCAAACTCCATACAAAAAACACCAGCTATCGTTATAGTTATGGTCAAAGTTAGGTGGTGCAACTCAGCCTTAGAATCAACCACGCATTCCAATCGTTAGATGAGAGATTTAGAAGTGGTTTATGAGGAGTAAATAAAATCTTTGTTTAAAAATATACTCACAAAGAGATCCGTTTTAAAATGTCTATGTCAATACAAATAACATGTGTGTCTATCAGTAGACAGCGAAAGTATCTTCCTCCTATTCACAGAAGAAATAAAATCAGTAAGCCCACTTTGAAAATGGGAAAATACAAATGTCGCTTAAAGGTACAGCGCTGCTCTACCTATGCACTCGTAGTCGTAGATATTTTTATTTCACCACGGGGAAACTTTGGCTTATAATCCCATCTGATGGAAAGTGATGATCAGGTCGAAGGTATACGCGAGCTTCACTTGGAATCCTCACAGAGAAACTGAGTATCTTACTATCTATCCAACGATTAGAGGCGACAATAGCCTACAATTTTATAGGGAAGGTTTCGGACTGAACGACTCAAGATCCGAAGGAACGCTGGTTCGAACTCAGCCGCCGCTGGACTTTTGTGGTGAACCTACTCGTAACACAAGCACTAGAAACTGCCTAAACACAACAATGCTGTTAGCACAAAAATGTTGTCAATTTCGTATGCTACTCTCATGGCTTACACTGTGGTGCTTCGTGCTTTTACCTTTAATTGACAGATGGAAGCGATGTCTGGTTCCGTCTGTGTTTTACTTTTAAATTCATCTCTGAAGTGGTTTGTGGATGTTCGCTATTCTCGAGCTACGGCCATTGATTGATAGGCAATACTCTGCTACAATGTATTTTAGTTGAATGTTTGAAATACGTATATGGGGGAAAATTTCAAGTGTGGGATAACGACTCTTACCAGTCTGTCTAGTGTGGAGAAAGTATGCCAAAAACTTTGATTTTGCCTTGGCAAATTAAAGGTAGTCTTCTTACAGTGGAGACGAAATGACGTAACGGAAATTAGGCGATTATCACACTGCACCGCGCTACGCCGCGGTACGCGGGACGACAGATTTAATCATTATATGCAAGTACCTCAGTTTGTATAGAAAACACGCGAGGCACAACACACTGACAACGCGTTTGCGCGCGGGATTCATTATAATAATATGTCGCCACGCGGACCGCGGCGGAGCGAGGTGCAGTGTGATAATCGCCTTATGATGACCTAATTAAGTAGGTAGGTAATTATATTTTACAAAGAATATTGTTACTTAAAATGTTTTTAAAAGTTACTCCATCATGTTATAGCTCAATTATTAGGTTATCTATGCCCTTACTTTTTGCCAACATGTGACGTAAGCTATTAATTGAAAGCAAAATTAGGTCACAACTGCATCCCAAATTGAAAATCGCAACAAAAACAAACAGCTACAGAAACAAGTGGGTAACTCGCGAAGCATCCGACCCGCGAAGCATCCGACCCGCAAGCAATCGACCCACAGCAATCGACCCGCTTTCAATCGCTATCTACAGAGTGA
Source organism: Ostrinia furnacalis (assembly GCF_004193835.3). Taxonomy (NCBI): domain Eukaryota; kingdom Metazoa; phylum Arthropoda; class Insecta; order Lepidoptera; family Crambidae; genus Ostrinia; species Ostrinia furnacalis. Next base: position 91,115 of record NW_021130741.1, on the reverse strand, counting down.
CGGGTCGTTAGTGCCACCAATTAGTTCGTTATTCGACTGCAGAGCTGCGGTCTAGCTAGACTAGAACAGCATAGGCAAAATGTAAAATGCACTAATCCATTTGCACCACAGATCACAGAAACTTATTGGAGATATGACAAGAGGGCGGGGCTGGTATGCCCAAAAACAAAACACTTTGCTCGTGGCACCAATGATGACAGCAGCGACGTCATAATGTAAAAAGTTTACATTGCTTGAAGTAATACACTTCGAAAGTTGAGTACTGATACCGCAGTGGATAATAAGCACATAATTTTGATTTCTTTGTGTGTCTGAATTTCTAATGCGACAGAGTTTCGAACTTAGCGCATTAGTTGGCATTTCGTATATCTCTATGATTTGCACCAATGATAATTTTCATTATTTTCTTTACCAGTTGACGCCAGTGGCGAGTGATACGAAATATCTCGACTGTGGCGCCAACTAGGTGATTGCAATGCGATAATCCTACTACTACTACTAGGCCGTGTGGTGACGGCAGAGTAGAATACATTTGTCACCAACCCCTACTCTTCCCGCGGGTGTCGTAAGAGGCGACTTAGGGACTACACATCAAACAGAGAACGGGCAGCAGCGCTCTCTGAAAACATCAATCTTTTAAACTGCGATCTCCAACCCGCCTGCCAAGCGTGGGGATTATGGCAAAACCCTCCACTATAGTGGATGAGGCTCATAGTACAGCAGTGGACTATAAAGGGCTGTTGATGAATCCTACTACCGCTTCAGTGCTCACCAGTTGTCCTTAACACAATCAAGTGACAGGATCTTAAACTTACGACGCCAACATAACTGAGCACAATTTAAGGGAACCCTCATTTTATGAACATCACATGATAAAAGTAAATTAATAAGGAGATCCGTAGGAAAACCAAGAGTCGTTGTAGAAATCCTTAGAGGATCCTTGTTCTTAAAGTATATTTTTGTTACTATTTCAGAGAACTACGTTACAAATTAATACAACCAAATACCTACTATGCCTCTGTAACTTAGTAACAAAACGACTGAAACCAAACAGAACGCACTTTAACTTAACCGACTGATCCATTTTAGCTGCGCACGCGGTTTTATACACAGGCATGAGCTATCACGAATTATAGTTCAATTAACTCGCGAAGTATTAAGTGATGCACCAGCCTTATGAGTGTTTTACGCCTACTTCCTGTTAGGCTTCCAACTTCCGGAAGTCGCTAGTTATTTTTGCCCGACTTTTGGAAGTGGGATAACGATGGTTAGTTTTGCCTTTGGATTTGTGGAAGCTTTAATTGGTTGCACTGTTTTGAGCTTTCTAGTGATGACCTTTGAGATTGGCGTTACTAAATCATCATCATTTCAGCCACAGGACGTTTACTGCTGGACATAGGCCTCCAACAATGACTCAATACTCAATATATTATTGCATCCTTTATGTACTTAAAATTAGAACATTATGGGCCCTGTAGGGCACGAAAATTAGGAGACCACAATGACTGAATGAATGTTGGCAGAGGCCAGCATCCAGCGCCTTCCTGCAGTCTTTATAAACTGTTCACTTTGTAGGTTGGTGGTACTATTCCTTATACATGTTTTACTTAGCAAGTTTTGATGATGATTTCTAATTTACACAAACAAAAACTCAAAACTCGCTTTAGCTATGCGAGTGTTCCAGTGCCTTGCCCATTATTAGCTTGATCCAAGAGTCAAGTCACTGGATTGAATTTTAAAGTATTTTTTTAAATTAAACACCAAATCAGCAAAAATCTACTCTAGAATCTTAGCTAAAAGTGGGCCAGTGGGTGTTTGATCAATCTACCTATATTCAACACGCTTCTAATGTCCAATCGTGGCCAATGAAAATCAACAATGATTTTGTCCTTTTACCCATGACACATAAAACACCCCAAAAAACCATATCAGTAATCAAACGGGCATTACATTCAATGCCCCATTACCCCAATAAGGCACCACCATAAAACGGGGAAAGTACCTACATAATAAAAAGTCCCCGACCAAACACGTCGCGACATGTCGCGGACGTGTCTGAACGGGTTCTGAATGTAGATACAGCATATTAAGCTATACATTGTGGCACCTAGTAGTTGCAATAAGGTTTATTTTGCAACAAAAATTCAATTCATTCCGGCGGCAATGTAATAAGCACATAAAACTTTACATTTTTGTGCCAAAATCGCAACTATTATAATCATACTTAGCCGTGACCGCGACTTCGTACGCGTGAAAATAGTTATTATAATAGATTTCCCGTTTAAAATCTCAAGAAAACTCTGAAGTCTTATTTGGATAGTTTAAGTAGCGGCTGCCCGTGACTTCGTACGCGTGGATCCCGTTTCACCCTCTTAGGGGTGGAGTTTCATAAAATTCGTTCTTAGTGAGCACCTACGTTCTAAAAGGAACCCCCATGCAAAATTTAAGACTTTAGACTTGAGACCCAGCACTTGTAGTTTCTGAGATTTCGTGATAAGTGAGTGAGTCAGTCAATCAGTGACCTTTCGCTTTTATTAATTAGATTAATGTGACTCTGATTCTATTTATATATATCTTGGCTATATATAAATAGAATATTTATATATATATTCTATGTATATCTTGGCTATGGCAGAATAACAGGGTTTGTGGGTCTCCTGCAATCACTGAGTCATAGACCTTTTTGTCTCTTATGATTTTTTGTATCTGTGAAAAACTGTAAATGAAACCTGTTTTGAGACAAATAAATACTTTCTATTCTATTTCTCATAACTAGCGAAAAACTAACACCTACTCTCTAAAATTGTACAATAACTGCTGTGGCATAACATAATATGAAAACTAGAATAGACCTATGAAATCTGGGTAAAGTTCTTGGGTAAACATCAGAATTCTTCAAGTCTAAATGGATAACGTTCCACTATTTGCAAACTAGATATTTCACATACTCTTCAAACAAGATATTCCTCACATTAACTTTCTCAATAATACATTCTGCTTTATTCAAAGCAGTGACGTCACAGGCCACGTAACGCGTCCGACACGTAATCCGATTCGGCACGTGACGGGCATCGTGAGATTTCTGTCTAGGTTAGAATATCTGTTGTTATTGTAGAGAAAGACATACAGGTTTTTTAACCACTACAGGGAGCTTTTGGCCTGCATCTCACCTGATGGAAAGAAACGATCAGTCTGAAGGACATTGAGATATTTCTTGAAAAAAAAAAATAGCCGATAATTACAAATCTTGCCTTGCCAGGTTTCCCAATAGGTACAAACAACAGCATGCAGGAAGATTTAAAGAAGGCTATTGACAACGCCACTCTTGTGGCGGAGTTTTGGGCTGACACTGTAGGTTTGTTTTCGACTCGACAAGAAGAAGAAGGTACTTTCCCATAATTATACTTAACTAGCGGCCGCCCGCGACTTCGTATGCGTGGATCCCGTTTTACCCTCTTAGGGATAAGTTTCGTAACATACTTTCGTAGCGGATGCCTACGTCATAACATCTACCTGCATGCCAAATTTCAGCCCGATCCGTCCAGTGGTTTGGGCTGTACGTTGATAGATCACTATGTCAGTCAGTCAGTCACCTTTGAATTATACAGGGTGTTAGGTAAATGGGTATATGAGCCGACACTAGCCTATGTTAACATGGGCATATAAATGGTATGGTGAAGTCAGAAAATTGATATCTTCATTTGAATTATTTTAATTTTCATATAAATCGGATTTTATAAAATTTATTTTGTATGAAAATTAAAAAACATANAAATAAGACGCAATATAAAAATTTCATCCGTTAAAAGCCCTCGAGTTATTTATGAACTTTAGTTTAGTAAAAGATTTAGAATCTCAAATCGCTTATTTTAAAAATAAAACCATAAATAGAAAACGAATAGAGGTAACTTTGGGAATTTATTCTATCGAGTCAACTTCATCAAATCGTGTTTCCATCCGTTAATAGCCCTAGAAAATATCCTCAACTATGCCCAATAAAAATCTTAGCCTTTCATTTTACTGTTTAGTACCTCAAAAATGAAAAATGAAAACCTCATTTTCGCCATTTTCTCTGCTACCCGGCCTTAAGCTAAATAAGCTTGTGTTCCGAGTGGGCTCACCACAATAGTCGAGCGGCGGTGGGATTCGAACCCAAGTTCCTCGGATCTTGAGTCGGCCACTCCGTCCCTTCACCGTTCGGCTATCGTGGCTATAATTCATCCGGCTATCGGCTATCATTAATGTAAAGCAGTAAATTACATACTTCCCCATTCATCCCACTTATCTTACTACTAACTTATTACAATCACACCAGTATACCTGAAGGTCATTTATTATGAAATACCTCTTGCTCTAAACAAAAGGAGAAAAATCTGAAATCTCGCACCGCACACGTCATGACACATCCACGTGAGGCGCTCTGCACGTAATCGAATCAGCGACGTGCCCTTCTCTTTTGTATTAGTGTTGCCGATCGATAGTCGACTATCGATGCTATGTCAATATCGATACACGTTACTACAAGGAATAGTTCAAATTGTCTTACAAGTTATTATGAGGAATAGTTCAATTCGTACGATTTATAATATTTTGAGTAGGTAGTAGTGATCCTAGTCAATTGAAATATTTTTAAAAGCTGTCAAAAAAACGTAAGTCTCTCATAGGCTTTGTACAGCCAAGGAGATTGTGGCTTCAGATGGTTATTTTATCATCATCATCTCAGCCACAGGAGACACATTCATTGCTGAACAAAGATCTCCTCTAATGATTTACATATTGCTCGGTTAGTAGCGGCCTGCACCCATCGCCTTCCTGCTACCTTTATGAGGTCTCAATCCACCTTGTGGTTGTTTGTTTTTTAAACCAGACTGTTGACTGATTAATTTCAAGCTTCAAAATTTCTAATTTTGCAGCCAAGATACATCGATACTACCACTAGTAAAGTAACACATCGATATCGATACCTGGACATCACTAGCACGGATGACGGTTCGAATGTGGCAATCTGTCTCTTTCACTTGTACTAGGAAATTGAGTTGGAGGGAGATGACGGGATTTCGGAGTTGATCGAGTTTGCCCATAGTCTGAATGTTTTATACGAAACTTTCCATGGGAAACAGCCAAAAGGCACAAAACAAGAAAGGCGATTCCTTTTAACTTTGTAAAGCAATATTACATTACATTATTACGTAGCATATAACATTAGAAAATTTTATTTTTATGAGTGCAAAATGATTTTTAGGTTTCATCTAAATTCTAAAACCACTAATTTACTAAAATAAAATCTTTACTGGATTTAGATATTCTGGAAGAACGCATGTTTGACTGCAAAGTTAAGTTTTGTTTTTGAGTCCGACCTACATTATTTCATTCCAAAAAATTTTGTGAGTGTAATATCCTAAGGGTGATGTGATAGTGGCTTGTTTTTTTCATAAACCTATACTATATTAACACTAATAAAATTATCAATTCAGACGAAGACACTTGCAAAAGCTACGGGATTCCCACCTCTCGTTCCCACCGCTGCAACTCCTGTGTATCCAGGATCTACAACTTGATTGCCAATAAAAACCCAACCAGTGAAGGTCAAGTTTGTCTCAGGGGAAAGTTAAACTGTCATTGGACCCGCAACGAAATTAATCAGAAGAATATAAGAGAGAAGAGTTCGAAGTCAATGTTCAAAGTTGCAAAAGCTAGTCTTTTACAGAACATTCCACGGTTTCAATCACTAGTCTAAAGTTACATATCTGCAGGCATTAAATCCGTAATTAAATTTATCCAATAATTACCGAAGACAAACATCACTATGTATAATTAAATCAGCGTTGATTAGACATTATTTGACGTATAATAATGGCTAATAGGCTTAATCAACTATAGTTACAGGTTATTTGTTACAATTAATCGTAATCGCTGGGGATGGCTCTTATATTAATTAGTTTAATTATTATGACGTCATCATTAACCCGGCGTCAATGACGCTGGGTCATATTGACCCGAGGCATTTTCAAACGTTCATAATTTTTTTTTGCGTCCATTTTGTGGTTTGAGCGTTCGTATAGCTGGAGATACAACCTCCCTAAGTCCATTTCGTTACTTAACTCAGTGTGGCTCCGCTTGAGTAGCGAGATACATACGCTTCAAATCAAAACGGGTCATTATGACCCGGCGTCATAGGTGGCGCGGTGATTTTGTGACTTACTTTTATTCGCTTATTTTGTGTTTAGTGCTAGCTTATGTTGTTCTTTTTTAAGTTTTAGTCAAAATGTCTTTGTAAAACGGCCCAGCAAGAATGAAAAATCGGATTTTATAAAATTTATTTTGTATGAAAATTAAAAAACATAAAATGATGATATCAAATTTCTGACTTCACCATACCATTTATATGCCCATGTTAACATGGGCTAGTGTCGGCTCATATACCCATTTACCTAACACCCTGTATATATTTAGATTATCATCTATCAGTCCTGTCACCGTGTAGGCTGTCAACTGAAGACACAACCTTGGTGTCAGACTTAAACGTGATAATGTGTCCTGACATAGCCCAATCATCATTTCTACCAATGCGGCAACGTCATATACCGTATATTGCTGGGTCTAAGGCTGACGCAAGGAGCGTTACAAAGAATGACCTCCGGCTTTTTTTATCCAGTCACTGCCAAAAATCTTCGTATAAATGATCTCCATATGAATATCTGTTTACATTACCTTTCGTTGGGTCTGCGACTGGTATAATGTCATTAATACTTCCCCATTCATCCCACATATCTTACTACCAACTTATTACAATCACACCTGTATACCTGAAGGTCATGTATTATTAAATACCTCTTGCTCTAAACAAAAGGAGAAAAATCTGAAATCTCGCACCGCACACGTCATGACACATCCACGTGACGCGCTCTGCACGTAATCGAATCAGCGACGTGCCCTTCTCTTTTGTATTAGTGTTGCCGACCGATAGTTGACTATCGATACTATATCGATATCGATAATAGCAGCACAGAGTAAGTATATTAATAGTTTCCATTAAGAATAGTAATTATTACTATTAATAGAGAGCATTACATAAAAACACCAATCTACCATCAAATCAAAAAACATTTTCATGCAAATTATTGCCAAGGCGAGACCATATGGCTTGCACTGTCAAAAAATTATTACATTTCTTGTAGTCCCAAGCTTTTAGCTCTACAAGCCCTTACTTCACAAACTTTACGCCTTAGTCAAGTATGGCTTCGTCTATAAAGTCATATAAGCATGAGGTAAAACATTTATTTACTGTTCAAGAAAGAAAAAAAGAAAAAGTATTTAGTCAGTTCACTTTTTTTTGACATTACACAATAGGGAAAACGGGCAAGTCATGATAAAGGTTATTTATATTAACAAACTCGGAATGAGTATGTTAAACTCGATGAGATCTTGATGAGTTTGATTATCTAATTCAAAGTCTAACTAAGCAATGATATTGGTTCATCGATATTTCCACCCACAGTAGCATCGATATCTAGACATCACTAGCACGGATGACGGTTCGAATGTGGCAATCTGTCTCTTTCACTTGTACTAGGAAATTGAGTTGGAGGGAGATGACGGGATTTCGGAGCTGATCGAGTTTGCCGATAGTCTGAATGTTTTATACGAAACTTTCTATGGGAAACAGCCAAAAGGCACAAAACAAGAAAAGCGATGCCTTTTAACTTTGTAAAGCAATATTACATTATTAAGCCGTGTGGTGACGGCAGAGTAGAATACATTTGTCACCAACCCCTACTCTTCCCGCGGGTGTCGTAAGAGGCGACTTAGGGACTACACATCAAACAGAGAATGGGCAGCAGCGCTCTCTGAAAAACATCAATCTTTTAAACTGCGATCTCCAACCCGCCTGCCTAGCGTGGAGATTATGGCAAAACCCTCCACTATAGTGNCATTTGTCACCAACCCCTACACTTCCCGCGGGTGTCGTAAGAGGCGACTTAGGGACTACACATCAAAAAGAGAATGGGCAGCAGCGCTCTCTGAAAAACATCAATCTTTTAAACTGCGATCTCCAACCCGCCTGCCTAGCGTGGAGATTATGGCAAAACCCTCCACTATAGTGGAGGAGGCTCATAGTCCAGCAGTGGACTGTAAAGGGCTGTTGATGATGATGCCTTTTAACTTTGTAAGGCAATATTACATTATTACGTAACATTTAACATTAGCTCATTCTTCTTAGTGCAAAATGATTTTTAGGTTTCATCTAAAACGACTTAATTTACTAAAGTAATCATAGTTCTTGCAACTCACGAAGGCGAGTGAGCTTTACTGTACGTGTACATGCACATTATTATAACGATAGTGTAATGTCTATCAAAACTTTTGTAAAACGAATAGTAGCGAGCCACCACCTCACCTCACTTGAATTTATAATGCTTTATTGCAACTGAAAAGTTAAGCTTGTTTTTGAGTCCGACCTACATAATTATTTATTCCAAAAAAGTGAAGAAGACATTCTGTGAGTAATATGTATAAGAGAGGGAGAGAAGAAAAAGATATAGAAAGATACTATGAATGAGAAAGCAATATGCTAAAATTATCAACACAGACGAAGACACTTGCAAAAGCTAGTCTTCTAAAGAACATTCAACAGTTTAACGCCCGTATTCACAAACGATGCTTGCTTAAGTGAAGCAGCAAATCGAACGCACAGCGTATAATGGAGCTCTGTGATTGGTTCGTGTGTCACCCTGTGCGTCCACGCGCACTTTGAAATCTCGTAGTAATGTTTGTGAATACGTACGTCAATCACTTAGTTCATACACATCTGCTGGCATTAAATCCGTAATTAAATTTATCCAGTAATTACCGAAGACAAACATCACTTGTATAATTAAATCAGCGTTGATTAGATGTTATTTGACGTATAATAATGGCTAATAGGCTTAATCAACTATAGTTACAGGTTATTTGTTACAATTAATCGTAACCGCTGGGGATGGCTCTTATATTAATTAGTTTAATTATTGTGACGTCATTATTAATTGAGTAAACCATGAACGAAATCAAGAAATGTTAAATTATTTTAATATTAGAAACAGGTATACCGATCGATGCCCCTAATAAGTTGGGGAGTTCAGATGTTCAATTTTTTTCCCTTGTCTCCTCTTACGACATCCACGGTAATACCCAAAATCGTCGCAATATTTCGTTTCAGCCAAATGACGTCCACTGCTGGACAAAGGCCTCCCCCAAGGATTTCCACAACGACCGGTCCTACATTGCCCGCATCCAGGTACTTCCCGCGACCTTCACCAGATCGTCGGTCCACCTAGCCTTGCGGCCCAGAACTAGGTATAGATCGTTTCATCCAAAAAGACGCGCCCCACCAATTTTTAGTCGAGGGAAGCGCGGGGTGCGGGGAGTTTGATCCGAGCAATCCGAGCGTCATTATTGTAGTGTGCGTGTGCACTCATGGATGATACCGTGTACCGATAACACTCAAACATTAGCGGAAGAATGGTGAGGCGCGTCTTCGTGGATGGAACGATCTATATTGCTACCAAAACACAGCGGAAGAATGGTGAGGCGCGTCTTCGTGGATGGAACGATCTATATTGCTACCAAAACAAACATCATATTGCCCGTATTCATTACCTATTCGCCACAGTATAGATCACACAGTAAACCCATCGAGTTATGACTCGTGTTAATAAATAAACGCGCACGAACTCCGTGGTGTCGTGAGGCTTTATTTGTGATTTGGACCCTGTGAAGAAGGGCTGGCAGAGACTTTGGATGTTTAGAAAAAATATTTATATTTTAGATACCATAGGCCAAGTTGCGAATTAAATAAAAAAATAAATCAAGATTAAAAGTGAAGGTTCTTGTGAAACGTAAATTCGGAAAATGTTTGGAATTTTTCCAAATTAGGAAACTTTATTTTTTCTTTACGGTAATGGATTGAATGAAAAAAGTGTTGTATGATACAACACTTTTTGTGTTTCGGCAGTAGGAGTTTAAAGCCATAATATCATCATTTTCCATCAGGTGAGATGTAGGCCTAACAGCATACCGTAGTAACTAAAAGGAATGTTGGTGAAACAACTCCAAATAACAGCTTGGATAAAGAGGCAAATGCATAATATGTTACGTAGATTGACATAAAAAGAAGTCTTTCACAATACTCGTAGCTACAGAAAGATGTCAACCCTAAATACTTCCTCAGTGTTTGTATCTCTGTGAGGCCGCGGGGCGCAAATGAAAAATAATGTCGGTTGTACGCGCGTTGGGCCTTTGTAATCTGGATTACTTGCACTGTGGTGTGCTTAATGCTACATGGGTCAGTTTATGGCTTTGCTTGCTTTTGGTAGCGACACCGTCTGCGTAGATTTATAAACTATATTCTGATCTTTATGCTAGAACATTGAAAATAATAAGGCCTGCCGTGTAAGAATTGAGGTTAGGTTCTTAAACGTTTAAAAAATTAAGTAACACACCATGCCTAGATAAACTCTCTTATAATCAACTCGAAATAACCCAAAATCGATTTATTGCGATTATCGAAAAAATATTTGAACTACTTGCTCTACCTGGAATTACCCAAATAATGAAATTTGATTTCATTTGATTTGATTCAAAAGAAGTATTTTGAGTTTTACTAACTGATCTACTTAAAGGTGTGCGATTTTTGTTTTGTCGCTGTATTGTACTGTTGATGGAATTCTTTGTGAAATCAAAATTAAATCTAAAGTTTCTGAAATAGCTAGAAATAATTTTCGCTTTTACCGGTTAGCTAGAAACATTGCCAGTGTCTATTCACGTGGACCGAACGTGATTATGCACAAAACAACCGATGGCCCCCGTGACGGGCGGTAATGTATGTAAGTGGACTAGTTTGGACGACTAGCTGCAACATGCGGCTAGTGTTGGGACATAGTCGATGAACATTGTCGATTCATGGAAGGTGCTTGTTATTATTCGCCACTAAAAAGTGCTCTGGAAATGCAATCTATTTACAATTCTAATGCAATAACAACAAGATACCATAAGAGTGAAGCTTTATTAGGAAGATCACAATAATTTAAATTGTCTCAACGATGATGTTTAGACTTCATGACTCGCTATTTAGTTTACTATTCGTATTTCTGTTTAATCATCACGATAAAACTTTCATACTTTAGCATTATGGACCATTTAGAAGTTTAACTTCAATAGTTCTTGGAAAGGAAATTAAAACGGAATCATGTTTTTTATGCATGACAAGGCAGGTATTTGACCGCAATCGCACCTGGTGTTAAGTGAGATGCAGTCTAAGATGGTACACATCTGCTCACCATGTTTTTATTTCAGTGAATGCTTGACGTCCCTCGCTGCGTTTTCCGGTACGCAGTCTCCACTCCACAAACTTGCTGTCCCATCGGCGGTTAGTTCTGCGTACTATGTACCCTGCCCATTGCCACTTCAGCTTGCTAATCTGTCGGGCTATGTCAGCGACTTTGGTTCGTTTACGGGAGATCCGTAATTAATTTCTGATTCAATAAATGCTTGAAGTCGATAAATTTAGCAACTAACAAAGTACATCCCTAGCAAACTGGGGCAAAGTGAGTAAAGTGACCCAGCATATAGTGGTTCCTAAGACGGCTGTGATCAGTACAGTCGACAGCATGACAGTTTGTACAATTATGTTCTAAAATAGTACATAATACAACTGGTGATGCTAAGAAAGTATATTTGAATGGTCTTATTAGGTAATTATAGAAGAACCGATATAGTTTTGAACGATTGGAAACATTTTCATGTGACTGTGTTCCAATTAAATAATTACAGTTCAATTAATGCTTGATTGGGTCGAGGAAATTAATTATTTGGCACTTTTCCTACATTGTCCTTTACACTCAATCAGACGTGAAAGGGAAGCTGAGTAAAATGTCATTAAAATTAATTAAATTGACATATTAACTTACTACTGCTTTGCTCTGTGTGCTTACCATGAGTTTACGTTAGATGCGTAACTGCGTAAAAAAATGACATTTAATGTATGACAGATTTTGCAGCGCCCCTAGCGGCTACTTTCAAGAACTAAAATCTTCATAGATTTTTTTGACGTACTCGCTAACGAGCACACTTTGGTAAATTCATGGTAAATACACTTTTAGGTAGTTCATTCGTTCGTTCGTTCGTTTCAGCCGAAAGACTTCTACTGCTGGACAAAGGCGGTTAGGTAGTAGGTAATATAAACTTAAGTGCTGCATATTAACATCAAGAAGAACTAGAACAAATAACCAAAAGGACGAAGATTCCGTTAACCAGATAACAATTTACTTACCAAAGGGATTCCAGCTATTGCGATGTGAATAAATTATACTCGTACGAGTACATGTACAAACAAACAAAACAACTATTAATAAGGAAGGGCCCATAGAGTGCGGATTAAACGGTTTAATCCTTTGCTCGGTTTGCCGGATTAAGACTGAGCGCACAAGCATCAAGTCTGTTAGGGCCGAGTAGGTAGCGAAGATGTGACAGAATTAGAAGTTATGGAAGTGACAGGAATATAAAAATTTGGCTATCCTGTTGATGATATTGCTTCTTTTCAGCCGAAAGACGTCCACTGCTGGACAAAGGCCTCCCCCAAGGATTAAATTCCCACAAAGACCGGCCCTGCGCCGCTTGCATACAGGCACCTCCCGCGACCTTCACCAGATCGTCGGTCCACCTAGTGGGACTGTGGGAGTCAATCAAGTGACAGTGGGCGGGGCACATAGCTCGTAGAGACGAAGGCCGTTGTGGTAAAAAAGGTCTCGAGTGGCGACCACGGGCTGGAAGACGTAGCGTGGGCAGGTCTCCCACTAGGTTGCCTGACGATCTGGCGAAGGTCGCTGGAAGAACCTGTATGCGGGCAGTGCAGGACCGGTCTTTATGGAAATTCTTGGGGGAGGCTTTTGTCCAGCAGTGGACTTCACGAAGGCTGGCTGGCTTGGCTGAAACGAAGAAAATAAGAAAATCTCTTACACAATTTCGCTCTTCCATTCTCCCTACATCTTCGCATAGCTATGGCTTTATTAAATTTCAAACACTTAGCCCTCGCTTTGTAACACGGACCGGATTATGTGTACGTAATAAACTGGAGCGCGGACAGAAGAAATTCCAGTCTAACTTGGAATCTGGAGTTTGGAATAGTCCATTCTAATATTATAAATAGGAAGAAGAGATAACCCTCTTCGCGCTTGCCGTTGAACGGATTCTGATGGGTATAAATGTTTGAGAGCCGGTAAAGAACAGACGAAGTGTTTTTTCGGGCCTTTTTAAGGCAGATAATTATGTAGGTACTATCCTAGACTGCATCTCACTGAACACCAGGTGCGATTGCGGTCAAATACCTGCCAAGCACTGTGGTGACGGCAGAGTAGAATACATTTGTCACCAACCCCTACTCTTCCCACGGGTGTTGTAAGAGGCGAAGAAAAGACTACACATCAAACAGAGAACGGGCAGCAGCGCACTCTGACAAACATCAATCTTTTAAACTGTGATCTCCAACCCGCCTGCCAAGCGTGGGGATTATGGCAAAACCCTCCACTATAGTGGAGGAGGCTCATAGTCCAGCAGTGGACTGTAAAGGGCTGTTGATGATAATGATGATGACCTGCCTTGACATGCAAAAAAAACTTTTTATCCCAGAAACCATCCTTGAAAGGGTGGGTATGAAAAGGGAGGTGAAAGTTTAAATAGGGAATCGATAACTAGGTACTTAACCAATTCACATGAAAGGTATAGAGATAGTTTGAGACCCGGGAAGGGAAATAAGATTTCCTTTATGGGGATAAAACATAGGATA
>NW_021130741.1:0-77284 GCF_004193835.3 Ostrinia furnacalis | reverse complement strand
AAAATTTTCTCAATACACTTTCTTCTTCAGGTTATGCTTATTCTAATGAATACATTCTATCTTCTTACTTAGAAATAAATTTGTTGTAATATTGATTCAAAGTTGTGCCTTCGCGAGTTACCTGGAAATCGGGCTTTCAAAATTCGCTGTTTTCGTAGGCAAAAATCCAATTTGAACGAGATTTTGTCAATAGACATTCCGTAAAAACGTATGATAATTACGATGATATAAGTCAAAAGAAGCTATAACAATAAATTATATGACTAAAATCATTTCGAAATCTGCCAAATTCTCGATTTCTGCATGAAAAATGTGACAACGCTCTTAAAATTAATTAAATTGACATATTAACTACTACTGCTTTGCTCTGTGTGCTTACCATGAGTTTACGTTAGATGCGTAACTACGTAAAAAAAATGACATTTAATGTATGACAGATTGTGCAGCGCCCGTAGCGGCTACTTTAAAGAACTACAATTTTCATAGATTTTTTTGACGTAGTCGCTAGCGAACACACTTTGGAGTAAACTCATTTTAAGCACACTGTTATAGGGAGTAGGTAATATAAACTTCATATCATCATCATCATCATCTCAGCCATAGGACGTCCACTTGATGTCCATGTTGCCCGGTTGGTAGCGGCCTGCGTCCAGCGCTTTCCTGCTACCTTTATGATGTCGTCGGTCCACCTTGTGGATGGACGTCCCGCGCTGCGTTTTCCGGTACGCGGCCTCCACTCCAGAACCTTGCTGCCCCATCGGCCGTCAATATAAACTTAGGTGCTGCATATTAACATCAATAAATAATAATAAAAATAAACTAGAATAAATAACCAAAAGGACGAAGATCCCGTTAACCAGATAACAATTTACTTACCAAAGGGATTCCAGCTATTGCGATGTGAATAAATTATACTCGTACGAGTACATGTACAAACAAACAAAACAACTATTAATAAGGAAGGGCCCATAGAGTGCGGATTAAACGGTTTAATCCTTTGCTCGGTTTGCCGGATTAAGACTGAGCGCACAAGCATCAAGTCTGTTAGGGCCGAGTAGGTAGCGAAGATGTGACAGAGTTAGAAGTCATGGAAGTGACAAGAATACAAAAATTTGGTTATCTATCTACATATTTAAATAAAAATGAATTGCTGTTCGTTAGTCTGATTAAAACTCGAGAACGGCTGGGCCGATTGAGCTGATTTTGGTTTTAAAATGTTTGTCGTAGTCCAGGGTAGGTCTAAACGGTGAGCAAATAAGGAAAAATTGCGATGGCTTATTTATTGCCTTTAAGGCGGAACAGAGTTCGCTGGGTCAGCTAGTCAACAATACATATAGCTTGCTAGCGCGAAAATCTTAAAAAATTGTTTTCTCTATCATTCGTTCGTTCGTTTCAGCCAAATGTCGTCCACTGCTGGACAACTCCTCCCCCAAGGATTTCCATAACAGCCGGTCTTGCGCTGCCTGCATCCAGGTACTTCCCGTGACCTTCACCAGATAATCAAATTGCTTAGTAGGTGGAGTTTTTGTAACTCCCACTTGGTGAACCGACGATCTGGTGAAGGTCGCTGAAATAACCTGGCAGCGGGCAGCACAAGACCGGTCGTTATGGAAATCCTTAGGGGAGGCCTTTGTCCAGCAGTGGATTTCACTTGGCTGAAACAAACGAACGAACAAGGAAAATAAAGAAACCTCTTACACAATAACGCTCTTCCATTCTCCCTACATCTTCGCATAGCTATGGCTTTATTAAATTTCAGACACTTAGCCCGCGCTTTGTAACACGGACCGGATTATGTGTACGTAATAAACTGGAGCGCGGACAGAAGAAATTCCAGTCTAACTTGGAATCTGGAGTTTGGAATAGTCCATTCTAATATTATAAATAGGAAGAAGAGATAACCCTCTTCGCGCTTGCCGTTGAACGGATTCTGATGGGTATAAATGTTTGAGAGCCGGTTAAGAACAGACGTGAGACAAAGTGTTTTTTCGGGCCTTTTTAAGGCAGATAATTATGTAGGTACTATCCTAGACTGCATCTCACTGAACACCAGGTGCGATTGCGGTCAAATACCTGCCAAGCACTGTGGTGACGGCAGAGTAGAATACATTTGTCACCAACCCCTACTCTTCCCACGGGTGTTGTAAGAGGCGAAGAAAAGACTACACATCAAACAGAGAACGGGCAGCGCACTCTGACAAACATCAATCTTTTAAACTGTGATCTCCAACCCGCCTGCCAAGCGTGGGGATTATGGCAAAACCCTCCACTATAGTGGAGGAGGCTCATAGTCCAGCAGTGGACTGTAAAGGGCTGTTGATGATAATGATGATGACCTGCCTTGACATGCAAAAAAAACTTTTTATCCCAGAAACCATCCTTGAAAGGGTGGGTATGAAAAGGGAGGTGAAAGTTTAAATAGGGAATCGATAACTAGGTACTTAACCAATTCACATGAAAGGTATAGAGATAGTTTGAGACCCGGGAAGGGAAATAAGATTTCCTTTATGGGGATAAAACATAGGATAGTTTTTATTCCGGGTTTAATAAGGGAACACGAGTGCGATTTATGCCCGTTTTCACCATCAATTCCTCATTTTTAAGTGACACTTAACATGCGTTTTGTTTTTATAGGGGTCACTTAAAAATTAGGGATTGATGGTGAAAACGGGTATTACCTATCTAGTGTCCCAGTGACAGACAGGTATCCACGGGTGAAGTCACAGGCAAAAACTCTTTGAGGGCCTGATCTAGTTGCGTTCGCTCTGTGTCGAGTTAGATAATTAATCTGAGCAGTGTTATCAGTACCTGGATATATACTATTGGGCATATTAATTGGTTTTTGGCATCTTAAATTTGACGTATATGAGATATCCTTTTTCTAACGTCTTGTTCATGTGTGTTTATGAAAGTAGGTCACATCGCTAGTGTTAGCCTAAACCCTTATAATTCCAAGGCCAGTTCTGTATTTTCCATTGTTTTTGGTACTAAAAATAAGGCTGTAAGGTAGAAAATATATTCTCATTGTCTTATAAAGGGTTAAAGAGCCATGTAAACGTATGAGCTAAAAAGCATATCACGATATAACTAACTCAAAGATCGGGCACGCAACTTAAATGGCTGATCTTATATTACGCGTAGGTATGTCTCAACCAAAATGGGAACTGCCAAAAAGATTTTACATTTGAGATGTCATGGTGACAATAGCCAAAAAATGACACTATCGGACTGCCAACCGAGTTTGGTTCCCGTTATCCGCTGAAGTATTAANCTGAAGTATTGTGGTGAATCCACTCCTAACACAAGCCTGAAGCTGTCAATATCAAAATCAAAATTATCTGTATTTGTTTAGACTAATTAAATTAGTACTTACAAATCGTCAAATGCTCTTAAGGATCCTATACATGTCTCATTCTTTTTTTGTCCTACCAGCGCTTCGAGACAAACATTTGGCAAGTGCTGAGAAGAAGCGCCGCAACTAACTCAGTCACCACTGCCGGCTTAAACAAGCTTAAACATTTAGCTTAGCGGAAGGGCTTAACGGAAACATCAATGTAACACTTTGGAAATTTCAGTGCAGTGCGTATATTTTCACTCAAATTAGCAAAATATTTATCAGCATTCCAGCAACTTTAATTATATAAATTAAGTGTTACTCCACGTAGCTTCTTTAATGAAAGCTCTCCTCGTTATTTCGTAACGTGTCGGGTTCGAAGCTATGTCTTGATGATTTTAGGGGTAAATATAAGTGTATTCTCTACCCATTAGGTGGACCGATGACCTCATAAAGGTAGCAAAGCAGTAAGGCTGGATTCAGGCCGCTACCAACCGGGCGATGTCTCAATCATTGGGGGAGGCCTATGTTCAGCAGTGGACGTTCTGTGGCTGAAGTGATGATGATGATGATGATGATGATGATGATGATGATGATAAGTGTATTCTTAAAGTTAACACCAGGGTCAAGTGATTAGGGAGTTGTACTCTTTCTATGCGGTTCTAGTTTTAATTTCTAATGGGACACACAAATGAAATAGGGAATTGCAATAAACTAATTTGATTTGATTTGATTTGATTTTAAAATTACTTTAGTGTTCCCAGTTTAAGTGGTTTTATACAGCACTAGCTGTGCCCTTAGTAAAAATTAGGTGAATACCTAATCGTTAGTCCTCCTGCCTATCTTGTTATACCTACTCAGATATTCATAAACATACATACTTTGAAAGGAAATTCCATATTTTACGGTATGTAACGTGAATTGAATTTCCAGAACCTTTTACCTTAGAACTTTCTTTGTCTCCGAGTATAAAGACAAAAGATAAACAGAGTTAGATGTTTTCATATCATTTTAGGTCCCCTAATCCTCTTAGTTCCACTTTGTCCCAGAAACCTATCCTTAAGAGGCCCCAGTTATCGTCTCTGCGTGTCAACTAGAGATTGATGGCCGTCCACGAAAATAGCCTAACACAATTTGGACACAGTAAACGGCAACAGTAGTTTATGTTTATGCATACATTTTGCACATTAAAGGGCACATCAACTACGGTACGGGACTATAGACATTTTTATATATGTGACAAGTCAACATGACTGTGATCTATATTATTTACTTAATTTCAAATAAAAAGGATCTTTGAAAAAAACAGGGCAGATGTACCATCCTAGACTGCATCTAACTTAACACCAGATGCGATTACGGTCAAATACCTGCCTTGTCTTACATAAAAAAATCCTAAGGTGGGAATCTAATCGAATTGGTTTTTTTTTTTGTGAATTTGAGCACCTCTCGGACAATGAATCCCGTGATTGAATGAAGCTACTCTTGGGTCTAATAAGTACGCTTAAAATATTTATGTTATCAATCAAAAAAGTGAATCAAAAAGCAACTAATGAATTACTTGAGAACGTACAGACAGCGTCAAATAGTTAGCGACATCCAAAGTGGTCAAAAAGTTGCTATAACAACCATTCTTATTGTAATCGTGTTGCGAACTTTTTGACTACTAGAAATTAAGATACTAAACTAAAAATATCATCTACTTTTCTATTATACTGTGGTGTAGCACCGAAAATGGCACCTGAAAACCGGTTCTATCCGACTACGACCCATCTCAACGCGCATTAGGATGCATTCCTCTTGACCCGGACCGACCCGGTTCTGTCGAGAGGACGTTTCTGACGGCCCGGATAAAACAATAGACCCGGTGAATAATTGAGAAGTTTAGGCGTGGGTTATGTTAATAAAAAATAGGTGGAAAGCAAATGCCAACATACTCGTAGTTCGGTATGAATAGGTACATACTTGGACATATAATAATAATATGATTGCATACTAAAGTGAATAATATTTCCAGTATGCGTGGTTGGGATGGGATATAAAACAATACTAAAAATAAATATTTCTATAATCCTCCCTCCTTTGCCCAGCAATGGACGTCATTTGGCTGAAAGGAACGAATCTTCTTGTCGTGTCGACAACAAACCTACACAGCGTCAGCCCAAAACTCCGACACAAGAGTGGCGTTTCGTGCAGTTGTTTGGGCACGCAGGGCACGACGTGTGCTTCATCCACTGGGGAACAAAATCACACTTGCACTCCAAGTTTGAGCCATCCAAGGATTCCCACCTGAACAGAATGTCTTTACTACGGTCGTAAGGAACGAATGAACGGATCACTTAGATTTTTTTCAATGATCAATATAAATATACTAAACTAGCGGCCGCCCGCGACTTCGTACGCGTGAATCCTGTTTTTCCCGCTAATTCCCGTTCCCGTGGGAATTTCGGGAATTCCTTTCTTAGTGCACCTCTACGGTACCTAAGCTACGTCCCTTCCAAATTTTAAGTGCCTACGTTTAGCCGTTTAGGCTGTGCGTTGATCTGTCAGTCAGTCAGTCAGTTTCTCCTTTTATATATTTAGATATAGACTGCATCTCACTCAACATCAGGAGGTGTGACTGCAGTCAAATATCTGACTTGTTTTGCATTAAAAAAACGTAATTTTGTTTGGGCCTAAGCCTAAACTATTAAGAACTTTCATAATGTCAACCACAGGACCTCCACTGCTGGACATAGGCCTCCCTTTTGTAAGAACTTTAACGTCTATTCAAACAGCGATAGTAATACGTTTTGTAAAGGCCCACGAGGACTCTTGTCCGGCATCACTCGTAAAAACCACTCGAAAATCCGTCAGCGACAGACTCAACTATCTCGCTCGACACAATGCCAGCCTCCGTCAGGGCTGTCACTAATAGCAGAGTAAATACAAATGAGTAGGTCATCTTCATAGAAACGCACCGAGCGCGGTTTGTATGTGAGCGCGCCAATACGTTTGCGGCGCGCACGCACATACTGACAAAATTTAGCGTGGATTAGCGGTGAGTTGCGCCGAAGTTATTTTTGGTGGTCTCATAGCACATTACAAACCATCAGATTTTTAAACTTTGTATTTGTATCCGTACTTTTGCTGACTACTGAAATAATAGTTTGCTTAATTTACATGAAATTTTATATGGATTTTTTAACTGGCAGAATTAACTTTCATAAAATTAAATGACGTCTAGACTCTGTATTAAAATCGCTGACATTAAATTTTGCGTGTCAAATTGAATGTCACTCTAAATATTTTCGAAATAAGTTAACTGAATTAGCTTGTGTCAGCCCTACGTCATCTAATTACGGCCTGAATTCTAAATACTCGATTAATTAACCGCAACTCGCGTAAGGGCCCTCTTAGACGATCCGAATGTCACCCACAGACAGAACGTGAGCGAAGGGCGTAACTGTACGGTCAAGTGGCTTCAAGTGAAGTTGAAATGCTCTAAAATAGGTTTTGTTTTTTAAATGATTGTCAAGTCAAATATTTTTAAAAATATGTCACTCGATGATGCAGATGGAACGTGAGCGAAGGGCGTAACTCTACTGAAGTGACATAAAATGTACCTAGTTCTCTAAAATTATAGTTTCTTTTTTATTTATTTAACGTCATACTATCAACTGCCTGAATTAAAAAAATCTCATCGTTTACAGGTAGGTCAAACATCTGCTGGTGTGACAATAATTATACCCACCTAATTAATTCGTTTTATTGTCATTATTGTATTGGTTGGAAATGGTTATAATTCAATACTGAATAACTATTAACTTTTGATTAACATATTTACACAATGCAAAAATATCCGAATCATGCACTATAGGTCAAAATGCCACTAAAAATAATATGGCAAAAATCTCTAGGGTGCTATACAAACAATATTATGACCAAAGAATATCCGTTTGTCATACTAACTTACAAATATCACGTAGTCCCACTGAGATGCAAATGCTAGAGTAGTTTGCATTATGCAAGCGCCATTTTGAAAAAGCGCAGCGAACAAAAAGTTTTGGTGTCTTTGCTGCGTTGTTTTAGAGAAACATTCTGTATTAAGGGAATTAGGATAATTAGCTTTCTTAGTTGTGCTTTGGGTAATTTTTTTGTAAGCTTTGAGCTTTGGGTAGAAGGTTTTGTACAAGTTAATTGTAGTAGGAACTTTTTGAGCTACAAATCTTGGTACGTGACATTTTTCTCGCACGCACGCACTAGTTTTACTTTTATATCAACAGGTTAACTTTCGGAAATAAATCCTATAAATGAATGCCAAGATAAAATATAAGTAGGTACTTACGAATTCAGGTTAGTGGGAATTAATTAATTATGTATCAGCTGCATACCTGTAACAAAAATAAACATGGATAATTATTTTGGATGGTTGTTTTTCCTATTTCAATTCGTAACTCCCTGCATGCCAAGATTTGAAGTTGTGGAGAAAGAAGTTAGTTGTACCAGTTGTACGTCAAGTGTAGTATTAGTGTGTAGGTTTGCCTATTTATTTGAAATCGACTTATTTAAATCCACAATGGAAAATAATAAAGATAAAAACAAGAGTAATTCTTGTAGCCAAAAGCTACAAAAGTCTAAGGATAAAGTTAAAATCAGTAGTCACATAAAAACTCTTAGATGATACGCTAGACTACCTCATCTAAGTATTTGATACATAACCATGACGTCACGAATTAGTATTCCTTAACAAATAGGTAGTATGAAACATAGCAAACGTACCAAATAAATGTTTTCTTTCCTTCAAACATGATGTCCAAAAAGATTGTTTACACAAATCCGCCGACATCTGATCATACTTTTAAATAGGGGCTCCACAATAAATAACTGCGACCCCGAGGTCACAGTACAATTCTGCTGCATTTACATGATATATTACAGTAGACTAGACTACACACGGGTGCAGCGTTTGACAAGCAATTGAGCTTGGTTTTGAATCAAAACTATGTTTTCTGATAGGTACCTTAAGACGACGACGACGACGACGACGAATGACGAACGACGAATGACGATGTGATTTACGAAGCAAACAATACGATATAAGCTACCAATTACAGACTGATGTGGAAGATAGTACAAACTAATGGTTTATTTACCTATCGGAATAAAAACTAATTTTAAAATAATATGTATAATTTTAAAATAATATGGATGCGGGCAGCGCAGGACCGTGCATTGTGGAAAACCTTGGAGGAGGCCTTTGTCCAGCAGTGGACGTCATTTGGCTGAAACGACGATGTATGAGTGTTAGTTTAGGCAGGCCTCGTACTAGGTGAAGTTTTCAGAAAGCACCTGGATGCGAAGGAGGCTTTTATCCAGCAATGGACGTAATTTGGCTGAAAACGAAAGAACGAAACTTGGATGCGGGTAGCGCAGGAATTACAGTCGTAGGCATCTTTGGGGGAAGCCTTTGTACATCAATAGACGTCATTTGGCTGAAACGAACAAACAAACGATGTTCGCGTCATGTATATTAGAACGCAAAACTGAAATTTATTCGCCATCCGCTCACCCCGTGTGTCCCCGTCACGAATACCCGCCAGCACTACTTTTTCTGCGAAATAACATTTTTGATAGTGTCATATCTCCTTCCTTACCCTTTGAGGGAAGGCCTCGTTCCGCGTCACCATCTCTTGTTTTGTTGCTGGTTAAAATTGCGTTTCGGTAAGTTGGTGAGGATTTGTTGAGGGGACGGTTTGATTGCTACGATCTGGTTGAAGAAATACTTTGATTTTTATAGAAAATGGTGCTGTTTCCAGTTTTTGTTTGGTAAAATGGAAAGCTTAAGGATGGAAATTTGTGCTCAATAGGGCTTTCTATTGTTCATCATAATTATATCATATAACTAGCGGCTGCCTGCGACTTCGCGTGGATCTCGTTTTACCCCCTTAGAGGTGAAGTTACGTAAAATCCTTTCTTAGCGGATGCCTACGTCATAACATCTACCTGCATGCCAAATTTCAGCCCAATCCGTCCAGTGGTTTGGGCTGTGCGTTGATAAAGCACTATGTCAGTCAGTCAGTCAGAGGTGACTGCCTTTGAGTTTTATATATTAAAAGATAGATTTTATATGGCGAACATTGCAGGAGCCTCACTAATTTGACAGAAGCTATTATCTCCATTGGAGTTTAACATACACTCCTCACATTGGCCACAACACTACTCATGGAGGTTTCTATGGTTAATATTCTATCAGAAAAAAAATCGTGCCTCTCAAAACAGTCCCTTACGGGAATCAACCCAAAGCTAAAAGTCCAACTCTCTAACTACTACTTACACCAAACGAGTCTATTTCTTCCGCTTCTTCTAATTCGCTCTAACCACCTTCTCAAACATAATTGTTAATTTCAAAATCCAAACCTTTTCCAAGCATCGTTAATCAAATCAAACACCGAAAATAAAACGAATTCCCAACCAAATTCGGCATGTAATCCAAAACAACGATTGTTCGTGTTCTACATTAAACAACATGGGTACATGATGGCGGTCTGTTTACAAGCGATCAGAATATTGTGGGTCACAGAGAATGGGGGTAGAGAGTAAAATAATTTTGGGGATATGAATATCGCCCGTATTCACAAACATTACTATGAGGTCTCACAGTGCGCGTGGACGCACAAGGAGACACACGAACCAATCATAGAGCTCTATTCAACGCTGTGCGTTCGATCAGCTGCTTCGCTTAAGCAAGCATCGTTTGTGAATACGGGCGTATGTACGCGAGCATTACAATTATTTTACATTTTTTTTTAAATGTAATCACGCGGTTGTTAGCTTGCATCCAGCGCCTTCCTGCTACGTTTGTGAGGTCGTCGGTCCACCTTATGGAAATTTTGCAGCAATTTTTAAAATAATACTGCTTACGAAAAGCTAATGAAATTTTTGTAAAAAACTAAGAACTCATAAACGCCGCATTGATTAAAACTAAAGCATAGCTTCAGTTTATAGTTCTTATTGTTATTTCTAATTGATAGTTAAGTCTTCATAAATTGGCTTTTACTACCTGGGCAGGACGAGTTCAAAGAGCTGCATGTGAAATAGTTTGACTTTTAATGAAATTTAAGGCTAGATGCTCACTAAAGGCAATTTTTTTGAAGAAAATTCATTTCTGAAACTGTTTTTTCTTAGCACTAAATACTTAATCTATTTTTGAGCAAGATTAAAATATTTTATAGGATTGGATTAATATGAAAGATTTTTTTTGCTTAGTGAAATAACATTTAATTCAACACACAGGTTTGGATTAAATAAAGACCAAAGGTAGTAAATTTTGTTATAATCCATTACATTTACATATTCATTTATTACTTCTGTCACTAAACCCAGATGTTAATGCTACATATTTTCCACCACTTCTAAATATAGACTCAAAGGTGACTGACTGACTGACATAGTGATCTATCTACGCACAACCCAAACCACTGGACAGATCGGGCTGAAATTTGGCATGCAGGTAGATGTTATGACGTAGGCATCTGCTAAGAAAGGATTTTACGAAACTCCACCCCTAAGGAGGTAAAACGGGATCCACGCGTACGAAGTCGCGGGCGGCCGCTAGTTTACCATAAATTCAGTACATAGTGTAGACCTGCATTTAAAAACTGCAAAATTCAAACGACATCTTGCATAATTCCACCATTAATATAATTGGTCCATGAAATCCGCGAACTTATCCAGGAGTCGTCGATAAGTCTAAACTGAGTTTCAGGTGAGTTTCATTTAAGTTCCACTGAAACGTAAGTTTTTTCGAAGCCATTAGTCTTTGCAATTTTTGTTTGAAAGTATTACTGGGTGTTAGCAAGTTTTAATAGGGATATCTTAGGTAGCAATATTTTCTCAAAATCCTGAATAGTTAGGCAATTTGTCGAGATTTTTTTTCTCATACTCGTACTTATTGCTGAAGATAAATTGTCGAAGACTTTTTCGCCTATTACGAGTAGTAAGGCCCTCAATAAAGGTTCGATTCTGTTACTTTATACAAAATATGATTTTCCTGTACCTAAGTGTGCCTATGTATTAATAATGATGTCCCATCCAATATGGGAGCCTGGGTACGGTTTAACAACTCGACTGGTGCTGGGTAGGTGAGGGGTACAAAGGTAAGGGCGACAAGACAAATCTCTACTAATATTATAAATGCGAAAGTAACTCTGTCTGTCTGTCTGTCTTGTTTTCACGCCTAAACCACTGAACCGACTTTGATGAAATTTGGCATAGAGATAGTTTGAGTCCCGGAAGGGGACATAGGATAGTTTTTATCCCGGTTTTTGAAACAGGGAAAATCCACACGGGCGAAGCAGTGGGCGAAAAGCTAGTAAGGTTATATGGACTAGTCGCCCGTATGCCGTTCTCCTTGTACCCCTCATCTACCGAGCATTGTTCGATAACATTCGAGTTGTTACAACCGTACCCAGTCTCTCCTATCAATTTCAGTTACCCTACGAGAAAGATAAAAAATTTGGAAAGCTCGCTTCCACCTTCAACCTGATCATCCCTTTCCATAATACAAACGTCCCTGTTGACCAAGAGCCGTTGCAAAAAAATAGTAATATAATATTGCACGCACATCGTCTTTTTATTCACAATTCTTACGCCCGTATTCACAAATGATGCTTGCTTGAGTGAAGCAGCAAATCGAACGCACAGCGTTGAATACAGGTCTGTGATTGGTTCGTGTGTGGTGTGACCCTGTGCGTCCACGCGCACTGTGAAACCTCATAGTAATGCTTGTGAATACGGGCGTAAGTAAGTGGCATAATGACTGTTGAATTCATCATCATAACATAGCAATTTTTGAATTGACAAGACCTGTTAGAATAGAATAGAATAGAATAGAATAGAATAGAATAGAATAGAATAGAATAGAATAGAATAGAATAGAATAGAATAGAATGTATTTATTGCTTTTTCTGTGTACAGTTTGCAGTTGTTAAGGCATAAAATTCGTTACAACAGATACATGTTTGTTACATGTTTGTTATACAAGATAGGTAGGTAGATAGATCATAATACCTGATCAGCTAAAGATAGATGATGATTCTAATGTTGAACAGACTGTTATTAAACATAGGTCTTTTGATCAAGTTATGTTTAAAATGCAGAAAACTTTAAGCAAATGGAAGCCTAATGGCATCTTTCGTTCATTCGTTTCAGCCGAATGACGTCCACTGCTGGAGAAAGACTCCCCCATAGATTTTCACAAAGACCGGTCCTGCGCCGCCCGCATCCAGGCACCTCCCGTGACCTTCATCAGATCGTCGGTCCACCAAGTGGGAGGTCTGCCCACACTACGTCTTCCAGCTTGTGGTAGAAACTCGATAACTTTTCTGCCTCAGCGGCCATCAGCTCTGCGAGCTATGTGCTCCGCCCACTGCCACTTATTTTAGTGATTCTGATACAATGACAAACGACAAGTCAAATATAAATAAACAAACATACTTGTAGGACTCTTTCTTGGTGTAATAACCACAGACCACTGCAAAGAGCATACTTCATGACACCATTACCTTAATTGCAAAAATTTAAGACATCCACTTAAAAATCCAATCAAAAACGCAGTAAAGGAACATAAAATGTAACCGCCTGTAAACTTAAGACGTAAACGCTACATTGTCTAAACAACATAGCGTTGTATAACATTGTATGAGCACATACAGTCATATAACCTGCGATATTGAAGACATCACTCTAAACTGCCTATCATAAACAACCTATTTGACGTAAGCAGCAGTTGAGAGTATACATTTATCCTGCTCACTCGTATGTAGTATGTGTGTATTTGTCTCTGTCAGCAGTGTGGCGTACGCATTTAATTTGGGTGAGAGTAACAATTTATAAGCTAGGGGAAGGTGAATGGAAAGCTTAGGGTATTACAAGTTTCGGAAAGTACATGAGCAAATGGAAAAGTGGGATATAAAGTAATGCATGGGTATGTTACAGTATTTAATTCATTATGTAGGACGATGGATTTCTAATAGTATACAGGGTGACAGGGAAACTCGACCAATTCCTTGAAAGGTATTATACTAGAGGTCATTAGCAACAAATTAAGTCCAGTGAACGTGAACCAGGGGTAGATGTAACACAATTATTACTATGAGGTCTCACAGTGCGTGGACGCACAGGGTCACACCACACACGAACCAATCACAGACCTGTATTCAATGCTGTGCGTTCGATTTGCTGCTTCACTTAAGCAAGCATCGTTTGTGAATACGGGCGTTACACTACCATAATGATTAAGGGATTAAGTGCGTTTTACTTGATACATAAAAATATAAGTAATTGAAATCGCGTGCAAGGCACAGTGTAAATGCAAAACATAAGAAAACCATTATTTTTATGGATTAGTTTACTTGGATTGCAACTTTGTGAAAGCTAAAGCTAAGCTTACACGACACATGATTTTGATTTAGCAATTGCATTGATATAATAATAACCTTTAGATACATCAATAGACATACATACAGTGTTATTACAAAAAGAGGCTGACGATAGTGACTGAGTTTCTTGCGCTGCTTCTTCTCAGCACTGGCCAATTTATTGTCCTGAAGCAGTGGTAGGGTTAATACTGGGACGTGTAAAAGTGCTTTTTAAAAGTCTACTTGCATAAATAAATGACTTCTATGAGTTTTACTGGTTTAGAATTACGTTTCCATATTAAATGTGAGCAAGTGTTTAACGCTCGTTTAACTTTTTTGAATTAAAGGCCCTTAGTTTTTATGGTAGGTAACTAAACATATAATCTTTTTTACAATTTTTACTCTGACGTCTCTAAGATCCCAAGCTATAAAACCGAGTGTAGAAGACATCAATAACTACGTCAAGTCATTATACAGTGTAACACCAGCCTTACACTCCGTATCTGGCAACACTGTAGACTTTATACGTCATTTTTAANCCTCGTTATTTCGTAACGTGTCGGGTTCGAAACATGTCTTGATGCTTTTAGGGGTAAATATTAGTGTATTCTCCACCCAAGGTGGACCGACGACCTAAAAAGGTAACAGTAAGGCGCTGGATGCAGGCCGCTACCAACCGGGCGATGTGTCAATCATTGGGGGAGGCCTATGTTCAACAGTAGACGTTCTGTGGCTGAAATGATGATGATGAGTGTATTCTTATAGCACTGGTCAACACTGGTTTTGCCACACGAACTTTGATAGCTAATTTTGTTTTACCAATCCACCATAATAATTATTAAAACACAGTTGTCTTATATCAATTAGCCTCATGTTTGTTGTGATATGGTAATACTCATAACTAGTACTAGGGCAGTAAATTACCAGAAATGCTTACAAGTAAATTGTTATAAAATTATTTGTNATTTTTAAGATCGTTACGTTTATTTTTATGGCAACACCGTTTCAGTGTGCACTTGCGATGTTTTATTTACAATTGTAAAGGAAACCGCTTCAAATTGTTGGAGCAATATTGCTTTAATGAAAAACGGTGACGTCCCAGCATTGCAAAGAAATTATAAACTATTGAATGGGTTTATTTATTACTAGCGACCGCCCGCGACTTCGTACGCGTGGATCCCGTTTTACCTTCGTAGGGGTAGAATTTTGCAAAATCCCGTCTTAGTGAGCACCTACGTTCTAAAAGGAACCCCCATGCAAAATCTAAGACTTCTAGCACTTGTAGTTTCTGAGATTTTGTGATGAGTGAGTGAGTCAGGCAATCAGTGACCTTTCTTTAGTTTTTTTTTATCCACAACGCGAGGAAGCTCTTGGCCTGTATCACACCTGATGGTAAAGTGACGATCAGTCCGAAGGTGGAAGCGAGCTTCACCCAGAATCCTCAACCACGGAAGAACTGGCTATATTACCTCTAACTGCCGGAACACAATAATGCTGTTAACTTTAAGATATAGATGATTTTGGTCTTCTCTCCAATAGACTTTAGCAGAAATTATGTAGTCCACTTTATTTATAAGTTAAACACATTAAATCTATACTTATAATAAATCTGTAGAGAGGTCAATTCTGTACATGAAATATATTTTCAAAATAACTATCAGGGGGTGATTAGTGATCGATACTGATGCCAAAAATGCAATCAGTAAAATTTTTGTCTGTCTGTCTGTCTGTCTGTATGTTCCTTATAGAAACAAAAACTACTCGACGGATTTGAACGAAACTTGGTACAATTATTCTTCATACTCCTGGGCAGGTTATAGGATACTTAGGAATTCCCACGGGAACGGGAATAAGCGGGAAAATCCTTTTGTATGAAAAATCTAAACCGCTTAAGTTAGACGCTTGAAATTTGGCATGCAGGTACCTTAGTAAACTTAGAGCTTAGTTACAACAGGATATTGCAAAATTCCCACGGGAACGGGAGTTATCGGGAAAAAACATTTGTATGAAAAATCTAAACCGCTTAAGTTAGACGCTTGAAATTTGGCGTC
This sequence comes from Ostrinia furnacalis, assembly GCF_004193835.3. Taxonomy (NCBI): domain Eukaryota; kingdom Metazoa; phylum Arthropoda; class Insecta; order Lepidoptera; family Crambidae; genus Ostrinia; species Ostrinia furnacalis. Next base: position 61,499 of record NW_021130741.1, on the reverse strand, counting down.
CAGGTACCTTAGTAAATTTAAAGCTTAGTTACAACAGGATATTGCAAAATTCCCACGGCAACGGGAGTTAGCGGGGAAAAAAAACATGAAGGGGGCAAAACGGGATCCACGCGTACGTAGTCGCGGGCGGCCGCTAGTTTAGATAATAAAGTTCGTTCGTTTTACCCAAACGACGTCCACTGCTGGATTAAGGCCTTGCGCTGCCCGCATCCAGGTACTTCCCGCGACCTTCATCAGATGATAAAGGGAAATAATAAAATTTTGTTGAAGGTTTTAAAACTACAGTTAATAATAAAATTATCCAAATGAATATTGTAAACCATTGACAGAAGAGCGAGATGGCAATGATGACTGAGAAACTGATATTCTACAACTGGCTCTTTAACCGACTTCAATAAAAGGAGGAGGTTCTTAATTCGGTTGGTATCTTTTTTTTTCTATGTATGTACACCGATTACGTCGAGATTTCTGAGCCGATTTACGTGATTCTTATTTTCATCAATGCGAAATAGTTGCTATTTGGTCCCATAACAAATTTATTTGATTTGGTTAAGTAGTTTTTATTTTATGAGCAGTTTTAGTTTTTAGCATGCTCGCGTGAACACTTTGTTCGTGAGAGTTACGTCATCTAGGTATATTTATGTAATCGATGTTCACCGATTACTTACAGATTTCTCGTCCGATTTGAGTGATTCTTTTTTGTTCGATAATAGATACTTACCATTTGGTCCCATACACAATTTTATTTAGTTTAACTTAGTCGTTTTTATTTTATGAGCATGAGTTTCGAACAGATTTGTTTCGGAGTCAATTCCTTTTAATAGCGATAACTTCAGTAGTTTTAGAGATATTTTAATTTTAGCACTGGTTTTCGTATTGTCCAAGCAAAACCCCAGTCCAATAATATTTATTGAAAATAAAATCCAGTAATATTTTTCAAACGTAGGTATAAGTTTCCGGAATATCTGTCTTCGAAACTTATAAACAAATACACTCGCGAAAGCTTGAATATGATTGTATAGAATTCTACGTCCCAATAAATAAGCAATATGTACTTTAAAAGCGCCATTGTCGCTTTTATGGTCTGTACGGATGTTTTGTGTGACACTTGTAAAAGTAACGGCTGTATTTTTCAATGCAGTAAGTGCTGAAAGGAATTCATTTGAGCTCTCCTTGTGTTTGAAATTGTTATTGGTTTGCACTATGTCAGTTGTACCGCCCATACAGGGTGTCCCAATAACAATGGATAACCTTTTAACAAAGTCAAAAACAAATATTTTATTCAGTACATAGGCCCTTTCCAGGGCACTTATACACGTCCCAAATATAGCTTGCCCTACCACCACTTCGGGACAACATTATGGGCTGGTGCTCAGAAGAAGTGGCGGAAGAAACTCAGTCACCTTTGTCAGCCTCTTTTTCAATAAAATAACAGTGATAACCATTGATAAGCCGCAGTATAGTCTGTCTAATATTTCCTTTTCTTCTTTTTTTAATGCTTTTGAACTTGTGTGTTGAATTTCATGAAAAAAAATTACGACAGGTGGGCTTTTTTAAAAAAAAACTTGAAAACTTTGACACTTGTAACGTTTAATTCTAAGAAATATTCGATTTCAGAACGACTTCCACCCAACCAGATTAAAAAAAAGTCTTGAGCGTCTCACTTTTGAACATACCCTCAGATTTTCAGTTCAAGAATCCAACCTCTGACCAAAGACTTAATGAGTTGATCAACTGCCAGATTAACACGTTCACCGTTCACGACCCTCATCTGGTAACATAGTAGCGACATAAGAGTTCCTAGTAACATAGTAGTTACATATAAGTTTTATAGCCGCCATACAAGCTGGTCGCGATCCCGTTACTTTTTTACAGTCGTAAGTACAGCAATGTGTGTACATTGTGTGAGATTATTTGAAGGATCTAGAAATAAGTATATTTTCTTGGAAGTAGCTTAAGGTTTTATAAGAAACTTTGGGATTTCGAAAAGTATTAGAAATTAAGGAAATGAATACTGTGCAAAAAACAAGCGTTGTTCACGTTCTCCAAATCTTCTGTGTAATTAATTTTGATAAAATGATAGATGGGATATTAAAGGTACGTATACAAACTTTTGTTGTGAACAATGAAACGTACCATACAGTTTTCTCAAGTTGGGATACGAAAAGTCATTATTATTATGCTAACGAAAGAGACAAGAAAAATCTGGACTCGACAGAAAATGTGCTAATAAAGAAAAACGAATCCAACAAAGTATTATCAATATTAAATACGACCTTTCTCGTAAAGAAATACACCGACGACAGAAACAACAGTCTTTTCTTTGAGTCGTGTATTCTACGAGTATATACACACTATACAGCTCTTTACACTTCATAGTGAAGCAAAAAGAAGATATTGAACGTACAAATACACACTTCGCTGTATGTTCGCTATAAAAACCGAACGTCTAGAAATAACTCGGGCTGAGTTATCGCTGGAATTATATCGCGGTTCTTGTCTTTATTTACGGCGTGGCGCGGAAATCGTAAACTTGGCCGAAATGTGCCCGAGATACAGCGAATGGAAGAGACATTGCTTAAATAGTTCCATTTGCCGCTAACAGATGGCGTTGTTTGTCAGACGGCGACACTTCTAAACGCGGTAGCAGGAAATGCCTTTTGCACTAGAGTTTTATGCTTTCCAGCTAAAGAGGCCATTTGGACCATAATTCCAGACTAAATTTTAGTCCTCTTGTCAGTTATATTAAAATTATCAAAATGCAGGTAAAGCAGTTAAAAACCGAAAAATAACTACATGAATAAATTTCAATAAAATTATGTTGTAGAAAATGTATCTTTTAATTTAACGCAACTTTTTACTTACAGTTGTTGTCTAAACTGTGCCCAGTCGATCGCAAAAACTTATCCATACCTGGAACAAAAAGCAATCAGTTGTTATATTGGAACACTTTTTAGAACTTTAAGTGTGGTTAAATATCTAACTAAAGTGACAGGTACTTATTTCTGTTCATTAATTTGTCTACTACTTTTACAAAGTCACGTATATCGATGAACAGTGGCACATAAAGTATAAATTAACTAGTTACTTTGGGTTACAAACAATAATACTGTAAAGTTTCAACAAAATCCGTTTAGTAGTTTTTGCGTGAAAGAGTAACAAACATCCAGACATCCAAACGTTCGCACATAGAATATTAGTAGGATAAATTTTCTTTCACAGGGCCACGACAAAACACATAATTATTCGTCTCTACCACTTCTAGCATCTCTAAGTCCCGCCCATGACCCATATTTCCCGGGCTGCATTCTTATTGCCGCGAACTTTATGACACTCGCCCTGCTCGCCCTTTAAGGTCGTAGATACGGCCATATTTTACGCGGGCCCATATATTACGGAACTTGCAGTTTCGGGTGATATTCTGGAGGAGGTTAACGTGTTAACTGGAGATTAAACTGTCTATAGACAGGGAACACGTAGATCTATCTATACACAACTTTTTAGAGTTCCGTAGTCCTTTTCATGAGCTTTCAAAGAAAACTATAACGGTTAAGATACATCAATCAGTTTAAGAGTAATAGTCATTTGACTCATGTATTATAAAATTTCTTAACTAGTAAAAATTCCTCAGAAGAAAATATTAAAAGTGACTTTAGATGTGGAGTAATTGCTTGCTTCTGAAATATATTGTGGTAACGACGGACAACTACGGATCCCTACACTGCGCGTGGAACGACACGCACTTAGCCAATTTTTTAAATGTAGAATACAATATGTATTTGATTGCAATCACACCTGATGTTATGTGAGATGCAGTCTAGGATGGTAAATACCTTTCTTGTAAGTGCCTATTCACACTTGCCTGGATTACAGTGATCGGAAAAGGCAACAGCAGGCAGTGAATCCCAGTCCCCAGCTTTTCCCATTTTAAAAGAGTTATCGAAACGCTTAGAGCGAGCTAGTGGAATGTCGACAATATAGGGATGATACGCTAACCAGCATAATTATGGTTAGATTCCTGGTAGAGTCACTTAAGACAATCTTTACTAAATAAGCTCCTGGAATATCTCCTATCACAACACAAGGATCATATAGAAAATTCTACAGAAAACTACTCGACAGAATCCCGATGTAATTAATTAGGCTCCTAATAAATTTTCGTTTGTTTAATGAAAACGACCTTCGAATCCTTTCAGATTGCGAAATATTAAATTATAGACAAATTCTGATCAAACTGTTTTAAAATCCAATTTAATTTAGTGCCTAAAGTTGCTAAGGAAATGTACAGTCGCGGAATGAAAAGGTTCGTCACCTTAGTGTCGGTATTCGCTTGCATTAGGTACTGTAAGAATCAAACCTGCCAACATAACAGTGCAAGAAACAGTGCTGCTAACATTAAAATAAATATGACGTTTGCTAACAAATAAGGTTTTGCTTGTTTATTTTTCTATCCCATCAGTGCAATGCAATGATGACATTGACCAATTGACAATAGTTTTTTTTATTTAATAGAAATAATAATGGCAGGTTGAACCAACAAGAAGGTTTTAGTTTATCAATCATAATAATCTTCTTNGACTGTACATAGTAAGCTCACTCCAAACAGTTAAAGGACATAAGTATAGGCAGAGTAAATACAAATGAGTAGGTTTTCTTCATAGAAACGCACCGAGCGCGGTCTGTGTGTGAGCGCGCCAATACGTATGCGGCGCGCACGCACACACTGACACAATTCGGCGCAACCACGACTGGCTCTCCAATAATCCACGATACATTTTGTTATTGGCGCGTTCACATACAAACCGCGCTCGGTGCGTTTCTATGAAGATAACCTACTCATTTGTATTTACTTTGGCCATTCCAATAGATAGATAGATAATTTAGCAGAGGGTCAAATCATGTACATTGCACAAACAACTGCTTAATGTGCCCCTCTGAAAAAAATCAGGGATATTATGGATATCCGTAACCGTAACCGAAACTCTTGGATATCCGAAATAAAAAAAATATCCGAAACCGTAATCGTAACCGATTCAAAAGTTTCGGATAGTTTCGAATGTAGGCAGTTTAAATTGTTTTTGTATAGTATTATACTTAATGTAAAGACATAACGGCCTGATTTTAGCTTTATAATGCCATCTAGTATCCATTTTTATTTTTTTATTACTTTTTATTCGATGTAAAGTGTGCGGCCATGAATGAACCGTGTTGGACAATTATTGCAAATTGCATTATAAAGCACAGAATGATATCCGTAACCGTAACCGAAACTTTCGGATATCCGAAATAAAAAAAATATCCGTAACCGTAACCGAAACCGGTATAATAATCCTGTCTCCGTAACCATATCCATAACATCCCTACCCTTAGTATACGTAAATCGACACTACCAAAGACTGTCTCTCTAACTGATTTAAGGCAGGGGGCCCTTTGTTGCAACAGGGGAGCGCTGGGTAAAGGCTTACTTAGTTAATCTTCAAATCCATTAAAGTGATGAACATTTGAGGTCACAATTTAGGTAATAGACTTTCTAAGATTTATTAGCTACCCCGGCGAACTTAGTACCGCCATTTTATCAAACTGTGTCAACGCAATCCTTCCCTGTACTACCCGCAGTTTATTAGACAAGCGACTGATAAAGCAAATTATATAGGTAACACATAAAAATAAAATTTCCATTTATGTGTGCCACCATAAAATGAAACCTATAACCATCCAATCCAGGATCAAGAAAGTTGAACTATCTAAACCACTCAATTAGATAGATAGAATATACAAAGACATTTAAAGGAAATATCAAATCGAAACGGCACAATTCAGGTGAATTTTATGTTATTATTATTTTATTTTCTATATTTTCTTCTTAAAGATTCTCGGACCTGGTTGTTCCGGTATTGAAAGAGAACCTCACGGGTTGTTAACCAAGTGATGGTCCTCTTGTAGGAATCGCTGTACAATTCGGCACGTATTGAGAATAATAATTGCAGCTTTCTGCATATTGTAAAAGGTATTAGTCGATTTTCATTTATTGTTAGGAAAACAAACAGCATTTTATATCACACATAGAGTTACCAATAAACTTCCCATACCTATGCCAAAATAGTTTTCACAAATAATTCTTACATAGGTATAGTTTTTGGAAATTGAGTAAACAGAAACAGAAAAAAAGAAAAAGAAAATAGATTTTTAGACGAATACAGCATTAATTTGGCAATTTCACCAGCTCGCACACAAGTTATAGTTAAGATGCGATATCTTTCAGACAACCTAACTGAAATAAAAACGTAAAATAAATAAAAGGATAAAAGCAAAGCTACTTTATCAGTTTTTATTGCGCCAAAGTACAGAATCAAAACTTCTGTTTGAAATCCCTAAGCAGCGGAGGGTCAAAACTCTACACTTGATAAAACCCAATCCAAGTTTATATTGAAAATTGTTATAGTGATGTATCACTATCGTTAATGTTATGTAGTTGGGCCGTTTCATCAGTTTAACACAATTATGGAATTGTCAATTTAACTATGATATAATATCCAACGGATTAGTAAGCTGAAGTGGCAATGGGCAGGGCATATAGTACGCAGAACTGACGGCCGATGGGGCAGCAAGGTTCTGGAATGGAGGCCACGTACCAGAAAGCGCAGCGTAGGACGTCCATCCACAAGGTGGACCAACGACCTCATAAAGGCGCTGGACGCACTAACCGGCCATTATGGAAATCATTGGGGGAGGCCTATGTTCAGCAGTGAACGTCCTATGGCTGAAATGATGATGATGATGATGATAATATTCACGTATATTTTTGTTTGTCGTGCTGTAGAAGTAATCCCAAATATGAGTTTTATTAAAAAAACGAATTATTATTATGAGGCGATATTTTCAAGAGCTAGAAGCAGGTCCTCCACTATGTGGACCAACAATCAGATGAAGGTCGCGGTAGGTGCCTGGATGCGGGCGGCGCAGGAACGATCATGTGGAAATCCTTGGGGGAGGCCTTTGTCCAGGAGTGAACGTCATTTGGCTGAAACGAAGGAACTATTTTCAAGAGAGTGCGAGGACCAGTTGAATAATAAACGATCTAATAAAAATTATTAAGGCATGTGAACTTCATGACTCTTGTGATTTAAGGGGTTAAAGGACTAGTTAGATTGCAATTTCGATATCGACAAAGCACTATACATAGGTATACAGCCCAACACTAAAACTACGTAAAGCAACTTTTGAGCTATCTGAATATCAAAGAGAGACTCTATCGAGTTTTTTTTTATCAACTTTTAATTCTCTTTCATAAAGAGAAGGGAGCGGCGCTTTGAAATTGCCTTCAGTGTGCATTTTTAATACCTCGTGGATTTATAGAAAGAGTTTTTAAATTGATTAAAATTTTATAAATGCAGTTTGGTTATGAGTTTTCAAGATCTTTACTGTTCAATAGCCAAGAGTAGAGAACTGCTGAAAAGTTATTAAAATAATACGTATAAGAAATATGTTTTATTTTGCTTGCCCTGGTTCTTTCACTAGATTACAAGGCCAGCTGCGCGGTGGTTCGAATCCCAATGAAGTCAATTATTTTTATGATGATACCCACCAACGTTTGTAATTATTGTAACTCATAAAACCATATTTATTTATTTTCTATTTAATTTTGTCAGTATTTATTTTTGGAGCAAAGTCAAAACCAAACTGACTAATAATTCATTATTAACGGTATTTTATAAATTCCTTTTTATTGTCTGGATATCAAGTCAATCCCAGATCTAAGATCTATTGATTCGCCTCATCATCAGATTAAAAATCCCTTATTAAAAAAAAAAAACAATTTATAAATACAAATTACTAAAAACCCCTCGTGGTAAGCTAAATATGCTTGTTTTACGAGTGGGTTCACTACAATAGTCTATGATCAATAGTCTATGATCAATAGTCTATGATCAATAGTCTATGATCAATAGTCTATGATCAATAGTCTATGATCAATAGTCTATGATCAATAGTCTATGATCAATAGTCTATGATCAATAGTCAATGGGTGAGATACAGGCCAAGAGCTTCCTCGTTGTGGATAAAAGAAAAAAAAGTGGAGCAGCGGCGGGGATCGAATCCATGTTCCTCGGATCACGAGACCTCGGATCAATGTTCGACTGTAAGTAGTCGCTTTAATCTAAATAAAACTACCTATCAACGTTCCTTGTCTTAGTTGCATATTGAACTCTTTTAACACCCCGAAACAAACCTCTAACCCCCTCAAGTGGCTTGAACCTCTAAATTCGGGACAGCGATCAAACTCCTGCCCCTTGAGGGCAGACGAGCCCTCGGCCCTTACAATGATTTCCCGCCCAATCGCCGGCTGTTCATGGCTCCCATTGTGTCGGAGTTTGGCTTGAGGTGAACCATTAAAATAAAAATTAAATTAAAATTCATAAAATTCATTTATTTTGCAAATAGGCTTTAAAAAAGCGCTTTTACACGTCCCAATATTAACCCTACCACTGCTTCGGGACAATAAATGGGCCAGTGCTGAGAAGAAGCAGCGCAAGAAACTCAGTCACTATTGTTTGATGGTGTGTGTCGTTTGCAATTGGGTGTGGATGTGGTTTGGTTAAAGGTGTATAATTTTATGAAAAGGTGTACTATAAGGTACTAGCTTTTGCCCGCGGTTTCACCCGCGTGAAATTTAGTTTGTCACAGTTGGTCATAAATTATAGCCTATATGTTATTCTGGGTTATAAACAATAATACTGTAAAGTTTCATCAAAATCCGTTCAGTAGTTTTGGCGTGAAAGAGTAACAAACATCCAGACATCCAAACTTTCGCATTTATAATATTATAGTAGGACAATAATACTGTAAAGTTTCATCAAAATCCGTTCAGTAGTTTTGGCGTGAAAGAGTGACAAACATCCAGACAACAAACTTTCGCATTTATAATATTAGTAGGATGCACTTTACTCAGTCAGTCTTTGAAATAATGGGAGCGACACGGGAGGTAACGTCAAACGATAGCGAGACTTCAGATCTCCTTCAGATTTACGAGTATATGCACTGTCACGTCATATTATGTCAATGTCACCCCTCCCGTGGCGCTCCCATACCTCAGCACTGACTGAATTAAGCCGTAGACTTAATGTTACTTTGCAATCAGGCTTTTAAGAAGCTTTTGAAATCTGAAACTCTACTTCACCAAGAAATCTACAGCTATTTATTTATTTATTTATTTATTTATTTATTAATGCCTTACAGCTTACAAATCACTAAAAACATTTCGACAGAAGACAGATAAAGTGTTACCTAAAATAATCCCTAATAATTGAAATATCTTTTTCAAAAATGCTAAAAACATTTATTATAACGCATAAATCTTTCATATTTTGTTGTTAAAAGTTGTTGAGCAAATCACACACTCACAAACTTTTAGCGGAACTGTCCCGAAAACGATGCCGAAAATTGTGTCCGATTGTTACCAAAAATGACAAACTGTACCATTTCTAGAGAGTACGAGAGTGTCCTTCGGGTTTAGGGTTGTCAGGTGTCCGGCTTTTTACACACTTGTCCGGCCAAATACTCTTGTCCGGCTTTTTATGTGGCTGCCAGTGGAGCTACAGAATAATAAAATAGAAAGACACGCGTCTTATCGCGACATTTATTAATGAGTTACATTATGTACTCATTATGTACATTTGTATAGGGTAGTTAAAAAATTTTAAGCTCAACCGAACGGACGACGCCGCGAGCCGCCAGTCTGCTTGTGACCACAGCTGCATAGCAGCCGAAATGTCAAGCCGTGAGTACATAATGTAACTCATTAATAAATGTCGCATTAAGACTCGTGTCTTTCTATTTCAATCGAAATGGAACCCGAAAGTTTAAAATCTTATGCTACAGATTAATATCGAGCACACATGCGCGTATCAGATACCTATTCGAAGATTATAGTTAAAAACCCTGCCCTATGACATGGCAAAAAGGTAATGTCCGGCTGTTGTCCGGCCAAATGAAGCACCGCGTCCGGCTTTTCAAGTGTTTTTGGACCTGACCTGGCAACCCTATTCGGGTTACAAATCGTTGCTTTTAGAGGGATCGCCGGCATTATGTGTCATTTTCTCTAAAGCGAGACAGTGATAGCCCATCAGCGCAGATTAGAATGGGACGGCGATATTGTGACATTACCCATAATCTCGCGAACGCTCGCGTTGAGTGGATGACGTGGATTATTTTTATGGAATAGATTGTTCGGTGTGACATGGTTTTTGATTTAATAGTGCTATTTTTTGAGGCCGTTTTTGTAAGGTATTATGGTTTATATTGGCGCTGGACAAAACTATGCCTACTTAGAAAAGTAGGCACTTAAGTCACCTTATAGATACTAGTAGTAAGCTGTCAATACCACCAAAAGGTATGTGACAGATCTGGGCTTACAGAACAGATTTAATACTTGGATAGTGATTATAGATAGTTTGAGACCCAGGGAAAAATAAAGTGGGTCAAGTCGCTGGAAGACACGGGTTTTTATTCTGGTGTTAGATGAGAGAATTGTGACGGCTATTTAAAAATATATGATAAACTAGCGGCCGCCCGCGACTTCGTACGCGTGGACCCCGTTTTACCCTTAGGGGTGAAGTTTCGAGTTTTTAGGGTTTACCCGGAAATTATTCAAACTTTTCTCGCTGTAAAAACCATCCTTGGACTTCAACAAACATTTAAAAAAAAGAATTGGTAAAATTGGTCCAGGCGTTGTTGAGTTATGCGCTTACCAACACATTTTGCGATTCATTTTTATATTATAGATTATTCATCATAATCATCATCATTTCAGCCATAGGACGTCCACTGCTGAACATAGGCCTCCCCCAATGCTTTCCATGTTGATCGATTAGTAGCGGTTGTCGTCGGTCCACCTTGTAGGTATGTAGTACTTATTATTATTCTGTGGTATTGCTTGGTGTTTCTTTGCGAGATCGATTAAAAAATGAGGAGATCCATAAACGAACTAAAGTCGCTGACATAGCCCGACGGATTAGCAAGCTGAAGTGGCAATGAGCAGGGTACATAGTACGCAGAACTGACGGCCGATGGGGCAGTAAGGTTTTGGTATGGAGGCCGCGTACCGGAAAACGTAGCGTGATAAATTATTATCGTATAAAAATTCTAGGTATATTGTAGTTCTAGAGTCTAAATGAGTTAGTGCCTGAGGTATGGGAGTGGCACGAAAGGGTGTTTTTGTGACGGTTAACGTCAATGACATAACATAATAACTGACGGCCGATGGGGAAGAAAGGTTCTGGGATGGAGGCCGCGGACCGGAAAACGCAGCGTGGGACGTCCACCTACAAGGTGGACCGACGACATCGTAAAGGTAGCAGGGAAGCGCTGGACGCAGGCCGCTACCAATCGATCAACATGGAAAGCATTGGGGGAGGCCTATGCAGCAGTGGACGTCCTATGGCTGAAATGATGATGATGATGATAACGTCAATGAGACTTCAGATCTTTTTCAGATTTGTATGCTCTGTCACGTCATAATACCTATGTCAATGTCACCTCTTTCGTCGAGCCGCTCCCATATCACAGGCACTATATTCTCAGTTAAGCGCTTTTGAGGCTTACCGCAGCTATAGAAAATAAGCGCTTTTGATGGTACCTAGACATGAGAAGGGACATGGATCAGAGAAATTTGTAGGGAGTCAAGGAAAGCGCCCGGGGAAAAGAGCCCAGAGCAAGTACCCGCGCGCTCTCCCGAGATTCGGTTCGCACGCCGTGAGGCAGGAAGAACCATGGGTGGTGGTGGGTTAGGTACCTAGACACGATCCAATATTCGTAGCTTGGCCTACCAGTACTTCGGGACAATTTCGGCTCGTGCTGAGTGACTCAGTTGCCTTTGTCAGCCTCATAAAAATATCTTCAAGAGCACTTGAATTATCATTCCCTATAGTCTTTACAGTAAAAACACTTCTAACGAGCAGCTCTAAAATATTACCTCCCCCAAACCTACACTCACAAACAACCTACCTTACAATTAATATCTTGCCCTGACCCAAATTGTTTTTCGACTCTACTGCTTTGGGATAGAGTTAAAATTAATTTACATGCGAGTTACAGCTCAGCGATAAGTTACAACGTAAGCTCCTGCCATTCCTCCGGCTGCAGCGAACACACAATATGTTTAATCTTCCAAACTGTAAGGGCGCCGACATATTGGGCTGAGAATTTGAGTATACGAAGGCACGTCAGGATTATTCATGTTTGTTGCAAAATATCACCCATTGTGATTATGTAAGATGGTACTTAGACAGACATTAGCTTGGTGTGCAATCTGTAGTGTTTCACACTATTTCACCCAAACAACTGCACGCAGGATGATTTGATGAATGCTACTGACAACGCCACTCTTGTAGCAGAGTTTTGACACTATGTAGGTTTATTGTTGACACGACAAGAAGAAGAAGTTAGTTTTTCTCGTTTATTTTTTGGCTCATAAAAAGCGAAAATTCATCAAAAGTTATGAAGTTAAGCATTGTAGGGTCTACTTCTCTGTATGCTTTATCATTGTAAACTCTTACAACTGATGACAGTTTTAAGAGCTCTAAGGGTGTCTAGATAAGACTTGGGGAAAGGATATACCATGATACAAGGTGAGCCACTCAGTGGTGTATGGTCAAACAAAAATTCGACTTTACTGCTCAAATGCAACAACTTTCCCCAAGAAAAGAAAGTTCAAATCTTCCAAAAAACAAAACATTTTCTTACAAATTATCATCAGTAATATGCGACATGGGTGTCTTTCAAACACAGTACCGATCTACTAGCGCGTTAACAATATCCATTTCCCATCCCAAGCCCATCTGCGCGCTGCCTTAACTTCTGAAACTGTTAATTTGCAGATACCTCCACAGATTTATGACTTTGACGTTTGTATGTTTGGAACTGGTCGGCTGCGGTGGTTCGAGCTGCGGCTTTGCTATAATCTGCCGGAGACAGGGCTTTGTTACGGGCTTTGGGGAGCAGAAGGTAATTTTGACATTAAATAAAAATCACACAGTCAGGTTCTTGATGTAAGGAATTAAGGATTAAAAAGACTACAGTCTAGTGTTACTGAAAAATAAAAGGCTTTGCCAAATATTATATCCAAGCGTGCTATGATGAGCCTATTCTGAACTTCTGTTCTTTGTAAGTCGATGGAAAAAAAACTCAGTTTCATAAGTCTTACAATCTTATAGGTAAGAAATCTTGTTTCAAGCTACTGATTAAGTTCTTTTCAGGTTTGTTTCTGTCGTGTAGGTTGCGATTCAATCGAACCGAAGGTAAGGTAATCGTGGTAGGTAATTGTTATTACCCCTGAAAAAGGAATTACATGTTTTCAGACAAATAGTGGTTCCTCCTCAATATCAAATTCATAATAAAAAAAATGCATAGTGTAAACCAAAGATCAACTGCTAAACCTAGAAGACTACAGTGACGCTCAAACTTACCAACTTCACAAGAACATTAATGTCATTTAGAAGCCNAAAAGTTCATCCCCAATTTTCCACCCTTGGGGGTTGTTTTTTCTATTATTAAATTTAAATGGGACCATCCTTGAGGTATTACCTATACGCCGAAAAAAGATTTGTTCAAAACGGTTCATAATTGGCGGAGTTATCGCGTAACAAACATAGAAAAAAAACATACGGGTCGAATTGAGAACCTCCTCCTTTTTTGAAGTCGGTTGAAAAGGGGCTTTTCGACCACTTTTCGACTGGTTTGCGATTATAATTTGCACTTTGACCCACAGAATGATCTCCTTCAGATTTATATGCTCTGTCAAGTCATATTATGTCAATGTCACCCCTCTCGTGCCACTCCCATGAAGTAGTAAATGTTTTTAGATTTACTCTATAATATTTGGGAATGCCAATAACTACGAGATCGGGAGTTGAAAAGTTGACTTACATTATTTATTATAGACTTATACGGGCCTATTCCCACCTCTCCTTCCCACCTGCAATTCCTGTATAGCCAGGATCTACTTACAAATCGCTAAAAACATTTCGACAGTAGACAGATAAAGTGTTACCTAAAATAATCCCTAATAATTGAAATATCTTTTTCAAATGCTAAAAACATTTATTATAACACATGAATCTTTCATATTTTGTTGTTAAAAGACGTTGTTGTTGAGCAAATCACACACTCACAAACTTTTAGCGGAACGGTCCCGAAAATTGTGTCCGATTGTTACCAAAATGACAAACTGTACCATTCCTGGAGAGTACGAGAGTGTCCTTCGGGTTTAGGGTTGTCAGGTGTCCGGCTTTTTACAGACTTGTCCGGCCAAATATTGTCTTGTCCGGCTTTTTATGTGGCTGCCAGTGAAGCTAAAGAATAACATACTAGAACGCGACATTTATTAATGAGTTACATTATGTACTCATTATGTACATGAGGGTAGTTGAAAATTTTGCCGCTTGTGACCACGGCTACAGCATAGCAGCCGAAACGTCAATGCGTGAGTACTTAATGTAACTTATTAATAAATGTCGCGATAAGACCCGTGTCTTTCTATTTCAATCGAAATACAACGCGAAAGTATAAAATCTTGTGCTACAGAATAATATCGAGCACACGTCATGCGCGTATCAGCTATACATATTCGAAGACGATAGTTAAAAACCCTGCCCTATGACATGGCAAAAAAGGTAATGTCCGGCTGTTGTCCGGCCAAATGATACACCGCGTCCGGCTTTAGTGTTTTTCATTCTGGCAACCCTATTCGGGTTACAAATCGTTGCTTTTAGAGGGATCGCCGGCATTATGTGTCATTTTCTCTAAAGCGAGACAGTGATAGCCCATCAGCGCAGATTAGAATGGGACGGCGATATTGTGACATTACCCCATAATCTCGCGAACGCTCGCGTTGAGTGGATGACGTGGATTATTTTTATGGAATAGATTGTTCGGTGTGAGATGGTTTTTGATTTAATAGTGCGATTTTTGGAGGCCGTTTTTGATAGGCAATTATGGTCTATATTGGCGTTGGACAAAACTATACCTACTTAGAAAAGTAGGCACTTAAGTCACCTTATACTAGTAGTAAGCTGTCAATACCACCAAAAGGTATGTGACAGATCTGGGCTTACAGAACAGATTTAACACTTGGATAGATATTATAGATAGTTTGAGTCCCAGGGAAAAATAAAGTGGGTCAAGTCACTGGAAGACTCGGAGTTTTATTCTGGTGTTAGAAGAGAGAAACGCGACGGCTATTTAAAAAGATATGATAAATTATTCATCATAATCATCATCATTTCAGCTATAGGATAGCGTCCACTGCTGAATATAGGCCTCCCCCAATGCTTTCCATGTTGATCGATTGGTAGCGGTTGTCGTCGGTCCACCTTGTAGGTATTGCTTGGTGTTTCTTTGCGAGATCGAATCAGAAATGAGGAGATCTTTAAACGAACTAAATTCGCTGACATAGCCCGACGGATTAGCAAGCTGAAGTGGCAATGAGCAGGGCACCGTAGTACGCAGAACTGACGGCCGATGGGGCAGCAAGGTTCTGGAAAACGCAGCGTGATAAATTATTATCGTATAAAAATTCTAGGTATATTGTAGTTCTAGAGTCTAACTGAGTCAGTGCCTGAGATATGGGAGCGACACGAGAGGGTGTTTTTGTGACGGTTAACGTCAATGACGTAACATAATAACTGACGGCCGATGGGGCAGAAAGGTTCTGAAATGGAGGCCGCGTACCGGAAAACGCAGCGTGGGACGTCCACCTACAAGGTGGACCGACGACTTCGTAAAGGTAGCAGGGAAGCGCTGGACGCAGGCCGCTACCAATCGATCAACATGGAAAGCATTGGGGGAGGCCTATGCAGCAGTGGACGTCCTATGGCTGAAATGATGATGATGATGATAACGTCAATGAGACTTCAGATCTTTTTCAGATTTGTATGCTCTGTCACGTCATAATACTTATGTCAATGTCACCTCATTCGTCGAGCCGCTCCCATATCACAGGCACTATATTCTCAGTTAAGCGCTTTTGAGGCTTACCGCAGCTATTAGAAAATAAGCGCTTTTGATGGTACCTAGACATGAGAAGGGACATGGATCAGAGAAATTTGTAGGGATTCAAGCAAAGCGCCCGGGGAAAAGAGCCCAGAGCAAGTACCCGCGCGCTCTCCCGAGATTCGGTTCGTACGCCGTGAGGCAGGAAGAACCATGGGTGGTGGTGGGTTAAGTACCTAGACACGATCCAATATTCGTAGCTTGGCCTACCAGTACTTCGGGACAATATAGGTTGGTGCTGAGTGACTCAATTGCCTTTGTCAGCCTCATAAAAATATCTTCAAGAGCACTTGAATTATCATTCCCTATAGTCTTTACAGTAAAAACATTTCGAACAAGCAGCTCTAAAAGATTCCCTCCCCAAACCTACACTCACAAACAACCTACCTTACAATTAATATCTTGCCCTGACCCAAATTGTTTTTCGACTCTACTGCTTTGGGATAGAGTTAAAATTAATTTACATGCGAGTTACAGCTCAGTGATAAGTTACAACGTAAGCTCCTGCCATTCCTCCCGCTGCAGCGAACACACAATATGTTTAATCTTCCAAACTGTAAGGGCGCCGACATATTGGGCTGAGAATTTGAGTGTATACGAAAGCACGTCAGGATTATTCATGTTTGTTGCAAAATATCACCCATTGTGATTATGTAAGATGGTACTTAGACAGATTAGCTTGGTGTGCAATCCCTCTCCCCCTCTCTCATGGTGTCTGCAGAATACCAGTGGCCGTAACGTGCTCCCGAGTACGTTATGGCCTCATACTGAGCAGAGACCAATTTGGTACAAATAATTCTCTTTTTTTTTTGCTCTTTTGTTGATCTGTATTGTAATATCTTTGATACCAAATAAATATTTTTTCTTTCTTTCTTTCTTTCTTTCACGCTATTTCACCCTATTTAATGAATGCTATACTGATAATGCCACTCTTGTAGCAGAGTTTTGACACTGTAGGTTTGTTGTTGACACGACAAGAAGAAGAAGTTGTTTTTCTCATTTGTTTTTTGGTCTCATCAAAAGCGAGAAATCATCAAAAGTTCTGCAGCTGTTATGAAGTCAAGCATTGTAGGGTCTTCTAATTCTCTGTTTTGCTTTATCATTGTAAACTCATACAACTGATGTCAGTATTAAGAGCTCTAAGGGTGTCTAGATAAGATTTGGGGAAAGGATATACCATGATACAAGGTGAGCCACTCAGTGGTGTGTGATCAAACAAAAAGGCTTCTCTGCTCAAATGGATCAACTTTTCTCTAGAAAAGAAAGTTGAAATCTTCCAAAAAACAAAACATTTTCTTACAAATTGTCATCAGTAATATGCGACATGGGTGTCTTTCAAACACAGTACCGATCTACTAGCGCGTTAACAATATCCATTTCCCATCCCAATCCCATCTGCGCGCTGCCTTAACTTCTGAAACTGTTAATTTGCAGATACCTCCACAGATTTATGACTTTGACGTTTGTATGTTTGGAACTGGTCGGCTGCGGTGGTTCGAGCTGCGGCTTCGCTATAATCTGCCAGAGACAGGGCTTTGTTCCGGCTTCGGGGCGATGGAGGTGATTTTGGAATTAAATAAAAATTAAAATCACAGTCAGGTTCTTGATGTAAGAAATTAAAAAAAAAGAACTACTTGTGTTTGTGAGAAATAAAGGGCTTTGCTAAATATTTTTATTTAATAAGTCGATGGAAAATAAACTCAGTTTCATTAGTACCTGTAAGATTACCTTATTAAGTTCTACTTCAGTGTGTTTCTGTCATGTGGGTTGCTCAAGTAACGATCGATTGCAGACTCTATGAGCAGCCTAACGATTGAATCAAACCTAAAGTAGGGTAACCGAGGTAAGTAATTGTTATAACCTCTGAAAAAGGGATTACATGTTTTAATAGTTGCTCCTTAGTATCAAATCGATGATAAAAAAATACATTAAGTGTTTTTTATCCATCTGAAAATCAAAAATCAACTGCTAAACCTAGAAGACTACAGTGACGCTCAAACTTACAAACTTCACAAGAACATTAATGTCATTTAGAAGCACCGTCGTCATTAAAACAAGAAATCTGATTGAGTAAATAACATCAAATACCTCGGAAACTCTGTGAGACAGGAACATCGCATTTCGAAATGAAGTTAATCACACTCCTCCGTTTCCCGCCAAACAAATCTCATCAAAAACTTACAACACGTATTAAACATTCCCGACTTGCAACTTTTAATAACGCCCTGTATTGTTTCTGAACCGGAGTTTTCCAGTTTCGACTGGTTCGCGCTAGTTCTGAACCGGTTCAAACCAGTTTCAAGTGACGTTTCCTGGAGCCAGCCATGATGAGCGCGATGAACTTTTTGCGCGAATTTGGATTCAGTCACGAATGATGTTTCATTTGAATGTAACGAAAACAAGTAACTTTTGGATATTTCAAAATTGAACACAAAGGTAGTTCTTTTTTGCAAGCGTTTCGTTTTTCCTGACTCTACATTTCATAAGTCAAATGAGTAATGGACCAGACAATACATAATAAAACGTTTTCCCGTAACTCAACGCGATGAAGCTGACATGAGTACTGATGTTACTCTTAGTAGACCCCTACTATATCGAAAAACTACCAACAATAGAGAAGTGTTCAGTAGGTTTACTACCCACAAAGGTTTCCTCTCTACTTCGGTTACACAGGTAATTTTAGATCTTGTGCAATTCACCTTTATGTTCATGGACCACATAAATCATTTTTGAATGCTGCTCCCATCACGCTCTCTATCGATTCATTGAGAGGTGTAGCTAAGATTATGAGAAAATTCCAAATGAAGAGAGAATAAAGAAAAAATGGCTGTTGTTTGTTTAAAAAAAAAACATCAATTAACCATGAAGTATTTGGATTAATAAGATAGCCGAACGGTGAAAGAGTCGGACTAGCCGACTCGACATCCAAAGAACGCGGGATCGAATCGAACCCCGCCATCGCTCAACTGTTGTGGTGAGGCCACTCGTAACACAAGCATATTTAGCTTAGTTACGAGGGGCGAACGGGACTATTAGTAATTTGTGCAATACAAATTACTGAGTAAGCCCCTTCTTCTCATCTTATAATCTTCTCTATTTATTAACATATTTCTCCATTGAAATGTACTTAATGAAATCCTACTCCGTGCCTCCCTGTTGTAGACCCAGCCTCTATTTTCGGCTCATTACAATTTAACGCTACAATACAGTTATTCCAATACACCATCACATTTAATAGACTATCACGCGTGTACCACCCAATTTTAAACCCAGCACCCCTCACAATAAGGCTCAAGTGGGCTTAATAATATTTTGGAGTTGTTCAGGCAAGTTTACGCGTCATTACGCGATCCATAACTTGCAGGGAAGTAATAATTTGGCAACCCCAATTTTTGGGGTGCACTGGTAAAGGATTTTGAACCATGTGTTCATTGGTTTAGGGTTGAATATAGTTTTGCGTGATGGGTTCGGAATCAAGCACAGAGCTGATAGACCAATAAAAACATAGTGGAAAATTTTCACATTTTTTCTCAACTCGATGTCATCACAATATGCCATTCGGATTTATGTCGAGATGAATGGGGGAGATGATAACCGTGTGGTTAGGAACTTGGAATACGTATCTTCAGTTTTTAGATGAGGCTTAAACATTGTATGTATGAGAATTGTATGATAGTGTATTTTGATATCAACTACTCACATCATAATAATCAAGTTCATCAATTAGTAGAAGCCACACTGTACTCCACATTTAAGATGATGAACATTAGAAAGTACCTGGGGTAAATGAACAACACACTCTTCTTATGCCATTAAAGTGTTAAAAAGCTACGCATATTCATAGACTTGACATGAAAATACAAACATATGATGTCACTAATTGTATCTAAGCTGAAATTGATGACAATTTTGTAATTTCAAAGTAACTAAAAAATACGAAAACAGTGAAAAGTAACCTGTTGTTTTAGGGGTATGGACTATGGTGAAGATTTTATCCTACTAATATTATAAATGCGAAAGTTTATGTGGATGTCTAGATGTTTGTTACTCTTTCACGTAAAACCTACTGAACAAATTTTGATGAAACTTTACAGTATTATTGTTTATAACCCAGAATAACATATAGGCTATAATTTATGACGATATATTACAAACTAAATTTCACGCGGGTGAAGCCGCGGGCATAAGTTAGTAAAGGTATAAATAATCTAAAGTTTTGTCTTGGAAATAGTATCAGCTAGATTCTAGACAACTGAGAAATTTTGGACTACAACTAAGTTTGAATACTGTATGGCGCCCAAACAAGCTATCCAAAGCACAGTAACAGATGAGCTGGGCGGGCGGCCGCAACCGACGGTAAAGGACGGTCGCGCGACGCGGGAGTACTGACAAATTGACATGCTATAGCTTCTAGCTAGGTACTGGAAAACATACTATGTGGTTTGTAAACTGTTGAAAGTGATAATTTAAGGTTTTAAATCAATTAAAGATTCACCATTTGGTTTAAAAATAAATAAGCCAATGTCGAACAACGAGCATAGCGTGGTGTGACATAAAAATAATCAAACCTCTAAACGAATTCGCTCGCAGACAGTTCAAAACATTTTTTAACGTGGTCCAAAGTTTGTATGAAATGTAAAAGATTGTAATCAACGCGGATGATGCTGCGAACGGAATGCTAGTCATACATAAGGTTGTTTATTTGTCATGACACGTTGACTATAACAATAATGTATAATTTAACCACCTAGGACTTGCTATGTCAAATAAATAAAGTGCCATTTACGTTAACAGTTAACGGTAAAATACCATTAAAACGTTCCAGTAAGTACAACCAGAACTTTTCGTTCCACACTCACTCCGTCCTAATTCATCCATTCGATACACAGTTTTATTGCCCACGCCACATAAACACCCTTATTTCACCATCAAACGAAACGCAAGGAATAAAGAAAAAAGCATTAAACACAACTTGGCTCAATTTTACTTACCAACAAAATAATATTCTCAACTTTATGACCTACAGAATAGAGTTCAAACTCCTCAAGCAGAAATTAAGGGGTCGCAGATATAAGTTGGCAGTTGTTTCGCGGATTACGGCGCCATCTTGAATTTATCCTTAACGACATAAAATACATCTTTACTGTCCATGTTTCTATGTATTAATTTCATATAAGTGCCTATTAATGTTTTATAGGTAGAACTTTTATTATGCCTTTAGATGTGGAAGTTATAGACAAAACAAGTCTTATAAAGTTTTGGCATTTATGAAGGGAATAATGGACCGAGTCCTGAGAGATTAGTCGTGAATGATCCATGCTGTTTTGTTTCGCCTTACTCATAAAGTTTAGTGTATTTCTGCAGAATAATAATTGTTGTAAAATGACGTCATCATTAAGCAAAATGCCAAATATCGTTAGATTTTAACTTAAGAAGATTAGGGAGCCTGTAACTGCATTTTATTTTGGGTGGAGTAAGCTATTTAAATTAAACATAGATGCATTGAAAAGAGCCTTATAAATTATCATCATCATGATTATGTGAAGGATAAAGGGCGAAAAGTGTCTGAATATATAAAATTGTAACTACCTACTTGGAATTATCTACGAAATTAGATACGATCAAAAATGCACGTTTTGAATAAATCGTCACAATTAAACGCTGGAATTTATTTTAAAAGCTTTTAATATACTTAATTTAAATTCACAGCCACTTTTCTTGCAAAACCACCACGAAACTGATATAAATAGCGAATTCTTTAAAGAACAAGTTGAACCAAGTTTAAACAAGCTTTAACAAACACGTAATCCCGGTTTGAGCGGCTAAATCTGATCACGCGTTAACTCGCAAAGTATAACACTAGGTGCTTTGTATGTATATTGTATACCAACTTCCCGTAGACCAGTTACATTATAGACGCCTCAACGTCATGAAAAACGTACTATCCGTTCGCGATAGGTTTGCCGCTGGCGATATGACGTCACTCGAAGGAAAGCGTCTATAATTTTAGCAAACTATATTGAAAATATTTTTTACTTATTAATATTGATAAAAATTGTGTATTTGTGTAAAATAAAACACTGTCTTGATTGCGTTTAATCGCTGACTAATTTTAATCGCGGTTGGAGTAGGGGACGCGCATTCCACAGACCGGAAAACTTAGCGCAAACGGGTAGTAATAACTCGGCACGCCATTGTCAATTTTGTAGTTAAAATAATCAAGTAAAGTTTTGATAAAAAGACTGACAGTACTGAGTATCTTGCACTGTTTCTTCTCTGCACTAGCCCACATAGTTTTCCCAAAGTGGAAAGTAGGTAAGTGGTAGATTTAATGTTTTGAAGTAAGCGTAACAACACAGATTAGATAAACTTAAGTTTTGTGCTACTCAGTCCATAAAATGTGCCCCCTAAGGAGCCTTGATCACAAATAACTGATCTATCTATTTTATAGTTAACACNATCGATGTTTTCAATACATCGATGTATATCGAATATCCCTAGCCGCAACCGACGGTAAAGGATGGTCGCGCGACGCGGGAGTACTGACAAATTGACATGCTATAACTACTAGCTATACTCACTATAGGCCTTATACAGAAGTTCAAAGTTGCACAGCGTGCTATGGAGAGGGCTATGCTCGGTGTTTCTTTACGAGATCGAATCAGAAATGAGGAGATCCGTAAACGAACTAAAGTCGCTGACATAGCCCGACGGATTAGCAAGCTGAAGTGGCAATGGGCAGGGCACATAGTACGCAGAACTGACGGCCGATGGGGCAGCAAGGTTCTGGAGTGGAGGCCGCGTACCGGAAAACGCTGCGTGGGACGTCCACCCACCCACAAGGTGGACCGACGACATCATAAAGGTAGCAGGAAAGCACTGGACGTAGGCCGCTACCAACTGGGCAACATGGAAAGCATTGGGGGAGGCATAATGTTCAGCAGTGGACGTCCTATTGAGATGATGAGCTGCTAGCTAGGTACTGGAAAACATACAATGTGGATTGTAAACTGTAAAACTTTGTGATAAGGTTTCTAAATCAATTAAAGATTCACCATTTGGTTTAAAAAAAATAAGCCTGTGTCGAACAACGAACATAGCGTGGCATGGTATGACATATAAATTATCAAACCTTTAAACGGATTCGCACGCAGACAATTCAAAAACATTTTTAAAGTGGTCCAAAGTTTGTGTGAAAAGTAAAAGATTGTAATCAACGGGGGCGATGCTGCAAACGGAATGCTAGTTATACATAAGGTTATTTATTTGTATGATTTAACCGCCTAGGACTTGCTATCCCAACTAATATTATAAATGCGAAAGTAACTCTGTCTGTCTGTCTGTCTGTTACGCTTTCCCGCTTAAACCTCGCAACCGATTTTGATGAAATTTGGCATAGAGATAGTTTGAGTCCCGGGAAAGAACATAGGATATAGTTTTTATCCCGGTTTTTGAAACAGGGACGCGCGCGATAAAGTTTTTCTGTGACAGACAAAATTCCACGCGGGCGAAGCCGCGGGCGGAAAGCTAGTGTCCAATAAATAAGGTGCCATTTACGTTAACAGTTAACGGTAAAATTCCATTAAAACGTTCCAGTAAGTACAACCAGAACTTTTCGTTCCACGTTCACTCCGTCCTAATTCATCCATTCGATACACAGTTTTATTGCCCACGCCACATAAACACCCTTATTTCACCATCAAACGAAACGCAAGGAATAAAGAAAAAAGGATTAAACACAACTTGGCTCAATTTTACTTACCAACAAAATAATATTCTCAACTTTATGACCTACAGAATAGAGTTCAAACTCCTCAAGCAGAAATTAAGGGGTCGCAGATATAACTTGGCAGTTGTTTCGCGGATTACGGCGCCATCTTGAATTTATCCTTAACGATATAAAATACATCTTTACTGTCCATGTTTCTATGTATTAATTTCATATAAGTGCCTATTAATGTTTTATAGGTAGAACTTTTATTATGCCTTTAGATGTGGAAGTTATAGACAAAACAAGTCTTATAAAGTTTTGGCATTTATGAAGGGAATAATGGACCGAGGCCTGAGAGATTAGTCGTGAATGATCCATGGTGTTTTGTTTCGCCTTACTCATAAAGTTTAGTGTATTTCTGCAGAATAATAATTGTTGTAAAATGACGTCATCATTAAGCAAAATGCCAAATATCGTTAGATTTTAACTTAAGAAGATTAGGGAGCCTGTAACTGCATTTCATTTTGTGTAGAGCAAGCTATTTAAATTAAATTTTATTAAACATAGATGCACTGAAAAGAGCCTCATAAATTATCATCGTCATGATTACCTGAAGGATAAAGGGCGAAAAATGTCTGAATATATAAAATTGTAACTACTTGGAATTATCTACGAAATTAGATACGATCAAAATTTCTGATACACGTTTTGAATAAATCGTCACAATTATTAAGCACTGGAATTTATTGTAAAGCTTTTAATATACTTTATTTAAATTCACAGCCACTTTTCTTGCAAAACCACCACGAAACTGATATAAATAGCAAATTCTTTAAAGCGCAAGTTGAACCAAGTTTAAACAAGGTTTAACAAACACGTAATCCCGGTTTGAGCAGCTAAATCTGATCACGCGTTAACTCGCAAAGTATAACACTAGGTGCTTTGTATGTATATTGTATACCAACTTCCTGTAGACCAGTTACATTGTAGACGCCTCTTGTCATTGAGACTAAAAAATGTGATAATTCAGCTATTTTCAAATATTTTTTTTGATAAAAAAATTTGGAAAATACGCTGAGAAAAGTTTGATAGTATCAAAATTTGTTTCGTTGCTTTTTCTTAGCACTAGCCAACGTTATTTATTAGGTTAATACAAAAAATATTAATTGGAATGACTAAAAGTGCTGGAAGCTCATAAGCTTATTAAAAATGTATTGTTTTCGTTAATTACGTAGCGTTTAATTTAATACACAAATAACTGCAAGTTTTGATTTGATTTTATTTAAACGCGATGGCTTCTCTACGTCTTTAGTTAGAGGCGAATTTGCAACAAAGATGTATTATGCGTTCATACTTTCAAGTATTTAAGTATATCAAAACTTATTACCTACCCGATGAAACTTCCTTACTTGGTGATCGATTTCTTTCGTCACGCTTAGTTCAAAGGTGTATCTTTCTTGCTTGTGGGGTGTCTATGTCATTTAAGAGAAGTGGTCTGCAAAACTCCCTGAGTTCTGAAGTTAGTTAAAAACTGGGTGAGTTTATCGCGTTTTGAATACACGATGGGGTTTCTAGTTTGATTAGGTTTTTCCATAGATTATATTGGAAAAGTGTCCGCAGATTTATAATTAAAATTTCCTTTGTTTAATGTAGGACGAAAGGTTATAATATTGGACGGATTGATTACAATATTTTTAATTTAACGCAGAATTTGAATTTAATATTAGCACCTACCTATAAAATATTGATTGATTGAGTGGAAGAGCTATAAGAAAATAAGCGCTGAGATATAATACCCATAAGGTGGACCAACGATCTCATAAAGGTAGCAGGAAGGCGCTGGATGCAAGCCGCTACCAACCAGTCATTATGGAAAGCATTAGGGGAGGTGTATGTTCAGCAGTGAACATCCCATGGCTGAAATGAAGATGACGATGAAGAAATTAGAATCGACCCTGAAGTGCTGCAGAACTGGGTTTGATTCCCAATGGTGTATTAAAAACAGTGATTTAATCATTGTGCTTTTAACAATTTGTTTCTGGCTGGACTTTTTTCAGAACTAACTCCAACTGGATTAAAACGTCAAATTGGTTAGCATTGCAGGATTTTTTAAAACTATTTCGAACAGGATTAAAGTGTCAAATATTATACGCTTCAGCTTAAACCGTTTAAAAAGCGCTCCACTGAAACAAATACCGTATTAACCGGTTGACATCCCGTCAATCCGCCATTTTGTATCCGCCATTATGATTTTTCTATTCCCACAGAATATAAAAATAATTGTGCCGTGTCACGAGACTTTTACGCGTTTGATATTTGAATTTAGAACGTTTAGGGTTGGCGTGTGATGAAATATTAATGTCGTTTCATTTATAACGTGCCAGTGCAGTTATAATTTTTTTCAATAATTCATAATATCATTCATAACGGAAAGTAAATTATAACAGCTAGTATAGCAGCGGCTATAGAACAAAAAAAGAGAAGATAAGTGTGTAAAGTCATAAACTTGTACATAGAAGAATAGAAAGATTAAGTAATAAATGAAAATCAGTTTCGTGACACTAAAACTGAGCGGGCGCCCTATTAACATGCATTCGTCTCTTTCTTTTAAATCTGTTGTATTGTATTTATTAAAATAAAAAAAATAAAAAAAAACCATTTATTTTCAGACAAAAGCAGTCCATATTATTTATTAATATTTTTTTATGAATAACATCTTTTAGGTAGAAAAATTCACGAATTCTGGAAGTTATGAGATCGAAATAGGAACCAGACATCATAAGCTCATTTAGTAGAATATTTTTTCTATTGCAAATAATGTATCATATCACGAAAGGTAGCAAAGAAATACAATTTCGTGAATTCTGCTTGATCCCAACCCTAATCCACTCGTAAAATGTTTTCGGTGGTTGTCAAACTTTTTTCCTGATACATAGTGAGTTGAGTTCAGTGACGCGTCGTTCGATTTGAAAAAAAAAAATGGAACACGCTCTCTGAAAAAAAGTTTTCTTTTGTTGCCAAAAATTTGCGTAGCACTCTGTTTTATTAAAATGTTCTATCCAACGGGCGTTTTGTTATTTTCGCTAGACTTTTATTTTAGAAATATTTTCACTGGTGTCAAAATTGAATAAATGGAAAAACTCGAATGGTTGTAATACTTGGCGCTGCCCGTTGTTGTCACTTTTAATACGTAAAATATTTTTCGGGGTTATTCAGACAAGTCTCACTTCAGGGTATTTTGTATATTGACTTAAAATCATTTTTGAATAAAATAAACTGGACTTATAATAGCGAAATATTGGATAATGGATTGTTCACATAAACATTGACTCATTACAATAATATTATCAATATTATTATAAAGCGTTTTTAGCTTACTCACCGTAGGAATAAACTTACATTTTGTTGTATTTACACGAACACACTTAAAAATGTAAACTTTTAAAAATCTTTTGTCAATCAATACCTAGTGAAATTTACTAGCATTCCATTACAATGCAAACTAGTAAACACAACCACTAAAATAATTCTGCGGAACTTACAAAAAATTCAAACCTTTTAGGAAAATGTAAACAATAGCAATTTGTTTTTAAAATACATTTAACATCATGCCTCGCCCATTCCTACCATAGACTAACAATTCTCGGAATACCATGTTTAACAGCTCTATTGTCTATGTTTGGACACAGCTCAAAGAGAAAAATTAAAAAAATCCTAAAATATTATGTGTTCAAGCGCACAAGTATAGTTAAGATCTCTCAATATTTATAAAATCAATTCAAATTCTAATTTGAAAATTATAAATAACTTGAAAAAATCGAACTGCCTAAGGCGGGAATTGAACCCACGACGCCTTAGGGAGTTCGATTTTTTCAAGTTATTTATAATTTTTCAAATTAGTTTGAGATGCGACTCTTAACGCTAAAAATTTAATAATTCAAATTCTAGCTTTCAAAAATTCAAATTAAATAATACGTATGGCTAAATAAGCTAAATTAGCGGCTAGAGTGACTTTTAATTATAATGTAACTTAATAACGCGGTCCCATTATTAATTTCTTACGTGCCAAAATGCTGTTCAAAATTTAATAAATATTTTTGATTTGATTTGACATCGAAACCTACCGTTCTATTTCAACTGTGACATGGTTCAGAAAAAAGGGCGAGTTTCATTGCGCGGAATGATCGGCAAACAAACGAGCCCGCGTCCAAACACTGAGCTATCAATTGTACGCGATTTTTATTTTGCACCGCCCCTGTCGGGCGACAGATTGATGCCGAAGTCAACAAAGAGCTGATAACCTCGTTTTAATAGATTTGTTTTATTGTTTAAATAACAGCAGTCGACACAAAAATTATCAAGAGTTTATGAAGCTGATTGTTGATCCGAGAGGACGCTGGTTTTAGATTCCCGTATTATTATCATCATTTCTGCAAAAGTACGTGTTTTACGAGACAAAAGCATCCCCAAGGTTAGCCCCAAGGTTTCTACAACGACCGATGCTGCACTACCCTCTAGGTGCTCCCAGTGACTTTCACAGATCGTCGGTCTATCAAATTAGTGTGAGTTCATCTTGTCATAAGCATTTATTTACCTAAGAGCTTATAGGAGTTGAGTTTGTACACAACAAATTACAATAAAAAAATTGATTTTGTAGGAATTGTTGCGTTAGCTTTTAAAATGTTGAAGATAATCGCCCCAAATTACTGCCACTGAAAATTGAATCAAAGTCCTATTCGAAGACTTCCACTCTACTAAACTAGTGACATAGTTTCCCAGTTAAATTCCCTCGTAAGGAATCTTGGGAACAATCTCTACACTTGCTCCAACTGTGCACTTCGAGCACAACTTAAGATGCAATTATCTTAATATACCTAATTTGATTACGACTATATCAAAAGGTTATCAGGTTGTTATCAGATATCTAATTAATAGACGGATTCACTAACTAAATTATTAATCAAATGGGCAACATAGTTAAATTGGCATATTGGCCTTTTATTTTGATAATCCTGTAATTACATTATATACTTATATAATGTAATTACTATACTATATACATTATATACATGTAGCAGTTAAATTTATTAATCTAATGAACAATTTTGAACTAAATGAAGTGAAAATTTACTTTCTTTCTAATTACTCACAGCAATTTAAACTACTGTGTGGCGTGTTAAAATTTACATAGCGCTTGTCCGCGTTGTTTCCACACAGGAATAAAAACATGACGATGTATTCAAACCGTTTCAAAATGCCCGGAAAGGTCTATTCCAATCCAATATGACATGTCGACAAATCCTTAACAATTCTAATGCAAAAGCCCCAACGAGTTTTGAATTTGAAATAGGCGTCCATCTGTTACCCTTCCGTACCATCGCACGCGCATTTTAGAATTCGCTATAACTATTGAATGCGTTGACAATGAACTGGGGGAACGGATTTCCCATTTTTTATTTTTGACGTCTGTCGATGGCTTTGGAAAACATTTTACACAAGTTTTTTCCGGATGCGAAATACGTTGTCATACACCGAATGAGAAAAAGCAAAAAAGACAGTTCTATTTTGTGATGAAATATTTATTGATTGGCAGAATGTAAAAGTTGTTGTACATACATACACTGCCTACAAATTCTATTTCAGCTAAATCGAGATTTTAATTTGTTTTTGAAAGGAAGTAAATCGTTTTATCAAAAAGTTTATCGGGATCACAAATTATAAAAATCCTACTCATTATTAATTACCCGTTTTAATTGCTACTTTACCGGAATCAATTAATCTATAACAAGCGTTGTAATTGCTACATCAGTCGACTTTATCTCTGTGTTCCATCAAATTATGTTAAAAGCTACGCAAACCACCAACCCCCTTTTACGAAGGATTTATGATAACTGAGCACGAATGCCGCTTACTTTTGGCGTTAGGAACGAGAATAACACCCCTAAAGAATCGAGATGTACTTGATAAAATTATTTTTTAGTGCTACTACACTTTTGTTTTATTTAGACGATCGCATGATTATGGGCAATGAGACTTTGCAACATGGCGATTCTCATGCTAATAAGTAGACCCTTTTTGTGGCCAGTAGTTAACGTGCTGTTTTCATGAATAAAATAAAGTGGTTCGGCGGTTATCAGTTTCGTTGAGACTTTCGGTAAGCGACGTAAATATATTTAAGGTAATGCGATTGGACGTGATATTCATCGATATTAAAAATAAATGTTGAAAACGAGTTAATCATTTTTGTTGATTATTGAATTAAACGTGTTTTACTTTAAAATTGTGCTGTTTTTATAGTTTCAGAATATTATGTGTTGTGGTTTTTGGTCATTGTTTACCTATTGTTTATAATTTTTATACTCTTTAATGTTGGACGTTACGAAGTGTTTTATAATTAAAATGTATCTTGTTGTAATGTGCATTACTTACCATGTTGAGTTACCTCAATAATTAATGTCTCCTTTGTTTGTAATATTATTAATTTAACATTAAATCACTTTACAAACTTGTCGATTTCAAACTAAACATTTTGACGAGCTAATTTCAACTTTATTATCTTGTTGATAGCCATGGTACTGAAATTTGGACCTGGCTTACACATTTTATGTGTGTGTACGATAAAACGAGGCAAATAGTGCATGCTAGACATAATGAACATTATTGAGCATCAATATTACGCTATTATCATAGTTAACTAAACCAAATGACGTGATTGGAACGGATCGCAGCCGTTTGCGTGAAATTATGACGGTATTGAACAAACAAACAACTATGATCGTTATTCTGGTATGTGATTTTGAATTTGAATCTAATTAAGTTATTCAACAGAGGACTTCAATTGAGAAACTAAATAATACTAATAGGTTTTTGCATAAATACCGTAGTATTTACTAAATTTTTAGTAATGAACTTGCAAATAATAATAATTGAATTTATTGAAACGTATTATTTTAACCTATTCTTAGTAAAATCAACTGAAAAACAAAATTTTGAATGTAAAGTGGAAACCGTTGGAGATTTTAATTAATTGTATTATTCGTTTTAACTGCACGCTTTATCATGAGAGTGAAGCTTAAAATGTTGGCAATATTCATAACTTTTTCAAATCAAATCAAATCAAAATCAAATCAAAAATATTTATTCAGTTTAGACCACAAGTGGCACTTATGAACGTAATTGAAAATAATAAAAAAAAAATCATTACTTACTCTTATCAGAACCTGTATTTAAAATTACTTGATCATTCAATAGTCACATTCATGTTAATTTTTAAATCAACGTAAATCCTTCAAAATTGTGAATATTAAGGTGTTCTATTGTTTTCCACCCTGAATGCCTCTTAATGAAAATGCATTCCAAGTAGGAAGAAAAGTTTATTTTCCATCGATATTTTAAAATCGCATTACGTCTCGATGGATATGCATAATCGAATCGAGTTCGTATCGATAATCAGTGAGACTTTTAATGAGACTCGTATTGAATATTCTGCTGCAAAACAATTACTTTCTGATGTATTGCTTTTAATTTCAGATGCAAGATTTACAGCTGCTTGATGCAATTTATTGATTGCGAAAATATTAAATGATACTGGTGTGCCTACATTCAACGGAGTCGTCTTAATATTTTGTTTAACAGTGATGTCTTTATATTAAGTAAGAACTTTAATCAGGTATCTAGTAAAAGGTGTTGAATAGATTTTCTTTATGACGTGATACTTTGGTAAACTGATCTTTTTCATAAATTTTTCTAGGCATAATATTAGGCATATATTATTAAATATTTATAAACACCGTGTATTGTAATTAGCTAGTATAGAACAATCGCAATATGGTCCATCACTGGACACAAAATTGGTACTAAATCCTAGAATAAATTCCAGAGTTTTAGCTTAAATTTAAACAATTTAAACTGTGCTTACCAAAATATTACATGCAGCTGTAAACTGAAACAAAACTAGCACGTACCTGAAACAAAATTGAAACTTTTATGGAACCGTTCATTTTACAGGCAAATTGTACAACATTTTACATAGAAATTTTAGGATGGAGTGAGCAAAAAACCTCGTACAACGGCCATAGCGGACACTGCGGCCGCCGCGCATAACACAATAAGTTCGCAATATAAAATTTACTTTCAATTCGTGGCAGACCGAACCTCTTTTTTTTAGATTTCTGTTTTACCTTCTGTCTTAGTGTAGTGTCATATCAACGGTACACTCTTTTGCACTCCCGTTCCTCCGATCCCTCACTGTCCTCAACAAAAAGCAAAAAAAAGTAACATAGTTTTAAAATAGCTTAGGTAATACTTTTTTTACAATTTTTAATTCCGTCGAAAGTATGAAGTTACAAATAACGAGTAAGTATCGTGTCTTTTGATGAATTACAGCATAATAAAGCAAAGACGCTAAAAGCAAATAAAATATGCTAACTGGTCTGTACTAAAATTAAATATTAATTAAAATCCTGGGATTAACTTGTTTATCAGGATTTTTACATGTATGAAATGCCATAATAAGTAGTTGGGAATCAAACCCACGATCTTTCGCTTTGGCAACTGCTCTGTAAACATAAGAGTAGGTACTGGAATACAACATAATTTTTAATTCTTATTGCTGTATTACGAGGCTTATAAAATTATAAAATATGTAATTTTTACACTTACTCGGTTTGCGTACAAGACACTCGGCCGTGTCCGTTCGAACTCGTACTGAATTTACATATGAATTAAAACATGATTTGTATGAATATGGGTGACTCTTCCATACATACACGGATGATAAATGTATTTCAATATTCATTGTACAATATTCGGGTTTCGGCTTCAAAAGGACTAAATTGTGTGAGGTTTTTGATTATTTAATTCACTGTGCAATATATTTTCAGTTTTTATTCCATTACTGATTTAATTTTGAAGTTAGAAAATATAATTAAATAACTAGCGGCCGCCCGCGACTTCGTACGCGTGGATCCCGTTTTACCCCCTTAGGGGTTGAATTTTGCAAAATCCCGTCTTAGTGAGCACCTACGTTCTAAATGGAACCCCCATGCAAAAGAGACTCCTAGCACTTGTAGTTCCTGAGATTTCGTGATGAGTTGACCTTTTGCTTTTATAGATTTAAAGAAGATAGATAGATGAACTAATGGGATAAAAATATCAATCAAAACATACGTTCTGAAATAACTCACTTTGTGTATGTTTTTCCAAAACTTACTTCGTTATAAGTTATTCTACTTCAAGAGATTATTTGAATTAGGATTGCTAATATTTCCTTGACTTCATACATATCTTTGCTTCCATCGGGATTTGAACTGCCTGGCATGCCTGGCTTTTACTTAAACAATATGGTTTTCATTCCTTTTATTTTTTTTAAATAATACAGTTTTAACAAATGCTACTGTTTTCTTTCTCTTCTAATAGAAATAAAAATCGTATTCACAAAGTGGAAATAATCTTTATAAAATTATATTACCCCTGAATTAAATTGATGCACTTAAAAATATTTATTTGAACTTAAATTTAAACAAAGAGATATTTATAATGCTTGCCACCACTTACTTCCCTCTTTAACTTTAAAAACCACAGATACGAAAAATACAGAGTGAAAATATTTATTAAGTCGTTTTGCTACGGAGCGTATAACACTAGTAGTGTTGTGCGTTAGTTGTCGATAGAGAGATTCAGAAATATTTTTATAACATGCGACAAAAAAAAACTTACAATTCCATGGAGGTTATTAGAGTAGTATCAATATTTTTTTATTGAAGAAAATGGTTTGATAACCAAATTGAAAGCACATCAAATTATCTAAAGTCACCTTTCTTTCCCCACCATCGCAGCTTCTGTATAACCAGGATCTACAACTTGGTCTCCAATGAACGCCAAACAGACTGAGTGACCCCGGGGGTAGACTGTCATATCTACGAGTATTAAAACTACCTACTTAAGATGCCACAGTACTAGATGTACCGTCGTCTAAACATAAATTACTAGCATGCTTTGTTTTCAAGGCGAGAGTGATTAAGCACTTTCAGGGCAGACCATACAAGACTGCATCTCACTTTACACCAGGTGGGTGCGATTGCGGTCAAATACCTGTCTTGTCATGCATAAAAAAATATACAACCGTATTCTCCAAAATATTTTATCGCAAAAGCATCGACAAGAGAACCTCACTATTACACTGTTCATGCATTACTGTGCAAAACTGCACAAGTGGCACTTTTGGGCAGGAGTGCGGATCTGTGCAAGATGGCGGAGGGATGAGTAGGTCCTCGTGCGTTTAGGGTTACGGTTAAGTATATTTGGTTGGAATAGTGAAGAGCCACTGAGCTTATGTGAGTTTATTTATATTCATATTTATAATATTTTGTTGCATCTTGTTGTTATACAATTAGGTGTTACAAAACTTGACTTCTATTTTCACTCTTAACTATTAAGAACTTAAGTTAAAAGTATTTAAGGGAGTGTAACATCTAATTTTAACTATAATAAAAGTTAAGTCTGTCAAATTCCATACATAAAACACCGGTTATGGTTATAGTTACGATTAAAGTAAAATGGTGTAACTCAGCCTAATAGTAAATAGTCCAGTCAGTCTTTAAGAATCTATTTCCAACAAAACCTCATGAAAACGAAAACTAGTTTTTCATTCAAACTGAAAAACGAACTGAAGTCTGCAGTTTTCTAATCTTTCACCTTTAACCTTCACTTTACAATAACCTTTTTAAAACGTCAATGGTTTCAAACGAGTTTTTTCTTAAGCAAAAATCCCTCTGAAAGAATTATAAGAAGTAGCTTTGTTTCACCTCATCAATCAACCCCAGTATACGTGGAACCTAGATCTTTCAGCATAAAAGATTGATTGTACTTAGCCACAGTATAGCAAAAACGGCCACAACATTGTGTACAAAAAAAACTTGGGCATTGTCAACTCATGCTGTAAAAGTTGGTGTTGAATGCGAAAACGGCCACAATATAGTGTACAGAAAATTGTGGTGCTATCAATTCATGGTGTAAAAATCAAAGCGTTGGTGTTGAACAATGAAATCATTCAATGAAACAACACAGTCTTGAAATATCTAAAATTCCAAGTACCCACCTTTTTAGTCTGCCTACTCATTAATCTGAAATCGAATGTTAATATGGAGAAGGATGTTTTCCTAAAGTTTCATGCTATCGTGTGTCTGAAAACACCTCCTTATCATCATTTCAGCCACATGACGTCCACTGCTGAACATAGGCCTCCCCCAATGATTTCCACATCGCCCGGTTGGTAGCGGCCTGCATCCAGTGTCTTCCTGCTAGCTTTATGAGGTCGTCGGTCTACCTGATAATACCTGATTGCTATTAAATTTTCGTATTGCTTGTAGGTAACCTAACCTAACCTAACCTAACTGATATTTTTGAGTTGTTTGCAATTTAAAATGATCTATCTCTAATCTGTGATCTATTTAAGGCATATTTAATTTGCTATCATATGCTGACATGGCTGAATTGGACAAGCAGCTTAACATGACTTCTGAATTATAAATTGTATTTCATCTCAGATATTTGATTCAAGATTTCGACGTCCTAACCAAACTAAGAATAATTTTAAAAGCCACAAAGCTATTTTACATTTTGTTAATTCAGCAGAAATAATAATTTCAAGATGGTTCAGAATTCAGGGACTAATATAAAAGAAAATCTTTTTTTCGAATTCACACAAAATTACTTGTTAGTTTTATAATTTAATTTAATTTTTCAATTGAAGTGGTTGATTAATTTGGTCTACCTTTCTGTTAATTGAAAAGGTTTGCGCACATTTAAAACTCTTTTGAAACTTAAGTCTAATGAATCAAACTAATTTAGCCAATAATTAAAATATTTTCTCAGCACATTCAACTTATTAACTTGGTGATTAAACTATGATTTATTTGAAGCAAAATAGCTATTTGTCAAAAAATAAAAAGCTGTTTTTCTTTCAGATTCCATCCTAACAGATTTAAAGGTTAACAGCTAGGTTTAATAATAAACAATGGCTGGGTGCACCATCTCCATCATCAGACCAGCTCAACGGTACCATAACATTGCATTGTCATCGTACTTACATAAGTATACCAAATTAATTAGCTCAATCGGTTGAGTAAACTGGTTTTAAATTCAGATGCAAGATTCGTCCCACACATACTAACAAGTGAAGCCAATATAAAGCTTTTATAAAAAGTAGATGTATCCCAAAAGCTACCTATTTTATTAAGTACTCTATAGCAATTTATTTCAGTCACATCTGCGTTTTAATAAATGCCTATATGCATACATGCGCCTAAGCCTGGGTATTTTGAAAATACGCATTTATGGTCAGTTAAAAAATTGTTGCACACTCAGTTAGTTTGCATGGCAAATTCAATTTATACTAGTTTNTTCGGCTTTAAAAGGACTAAATTGTGTGAGGTTTTTGATTATTTAATTCACTGTGAAATATTTTCAGTTTGTGTTTCGTTACTGGTTTGAAGTTAGAAAATATAAGTTACTAGCGACCGCCCGCAACTTCGTACGCGTAGATCACGTTTTACCCCCTTCTGGGTTGATTTTTGTAAAATCTCGTCTTAGTGAGCACATACGTTCTAAATGGAACCCCCATGCAAAAGAGACTCCTAGCACTTGTAGTTTCTGAGATTTCGTGATGAGTGAGTGAGACAGTCAGTCAGTGACCAATAGGATAAAAATAACAATCGAAACACACGTTCTGAAATAACTCACTTTGTGTATGTTTTTCCAAAACTTACTTCGTTATAAGTTATTCTACTTCAAGAGATTATTTGAATCAGGATTGCCAATATTTCCTTGACTCCATACATATCTTTGCTTCCATCGGGATTTGAACTGCCTGGCATG
This sequence comes from Ostrinia furnacalis, assembly GCF_004193835.3. NCBI lineage: Eukaryota > Metazoa > Arthropoda > Insecta > Lepidoptera > Crambidae > Ostrinia > Ostrinia furnacalis. The sequence continues at coordinate 24,865 of NW_021130741.1, read as the reverse complement.
GCTGGCTATTACTTAAACAACATGTTTTTCGTTCCTTTTTTTTTAAATAATACAGTTTTAATAAGTGCTACCTATATTATCTCTCTTCTAATAGAAATAAAAATCGGATTCACAAAGTGGAATGCATCTTCATAAAATTATCTGACCCCTGAATTAAATTGCAACACTTTAAACATTTGTTTGGACTGAAAAAGAAAAAAGATAGAAATATTTATAATCCTTTCCACCACTTACTTACCTCTTAAACTTTAAAAACCACAGATACGAAAAATAAAGAGTGAAAATATTTATTAAGTCTTTTTGCTACGGAGCGTATAACACTAGTAGTGTTGTGCGTTGTGCGTTAGTTATCGATAGAGAGATTCAGAAATATTTTTATAACATACGACAAAAAAAACTTACAATTCCATGGAAGTTATTAGTAGTATCAATATTTTTTAATTGAAGAAAATGGTTTGATATCCAAATTGAAAGCACATCAAATTATCTAAAGTCACCTTTCTTTCCCCACCATCGCGGCATCGCAGCTCCTGTATAACCAGGATCTACAACTTGGTCTCCAATGAACCCCATACAGACTGAGTGAACCCGGTCATATCTACGAGTATTAGAACTACCTACTAAAGATGCCACAGTACTAGATGTACCGTCGTCTAAACATAAATTACTAGCATGCTTTGTTTTCAAGGCGAGAGTGATTAAGCACTTTCAGGGCAGACCATACCGCTGCATCTCACTTTACACCGGTAGGTGCGATTGCGGTCAAATACCTGTCTTGTTATGCATAAAAAATATACAACCGTATTCTCCAAAATATTTTATCGTAAAAGCATCGACAAGAGAACCTCACTATTACACTGTTCATGCATTACTGTGCAAAACTGCACAAGTGGCACTTTTGGGCAGGAGTGCGGATCTGTGCAAGATGGCGGAGGGATGAGTAGGTCCTCGTGCGTTTAGGGTTACGGTTAAGTATATTTGGTTGGAATAGTGAAGAGTCACTGAGTTTATGTAAGTTTATTTATATTCATATTTTTACATGTTTATTGCATCTTGTTGTTATACAATTAGGTGTTACAAAACTTGACTTCTATTTTCACTCTTCATTATTAAGAACTTAACCCTTTACGGCGCAAGAACGTATTTTATTATTTTTATATCAAAAACAGGTCGTATGAGGTATATAGAAGATGGGAAAAATAGTTAAAAAAAACACAATTGAAAAAAAAGTATTTATTTTTGAAAAAAACATGGTGTTGCAGAAGTGCATCATGGTGTAAAATCGTACCAAAAAGTAGGGGGTAAGAGAGGTTTATGTGTCAATGTTTACTATGCAGTTTAATCTTATAATGTACCATTACGCGGTCCATCAGGTCCTCCCATGTGATGACAATATTCTGCTACTATAAAAGGCCCCTCTACAGTAATGTTTTTTTTTTGTGACTTGTCNTATAGTTTATGATCCCTATACGAGGCATAGTGAAATTGAGCGAAAAATTAAAGTCTGCACCCACAGGCGAGTCCAAAATTTCCAATCACGGTGGGCCTTACTTTAAAATGGTTATCCCATGGCGTTTTAATAACTGTGATTTATAACTATGTTCGCAACTTAACCATGGAAATGTGTAGTGTACTTTGATGAAAGAAAGTACCTAACCCCACATTAAAATTGCACAACTTGATAATGTTATGCTTGTTTTAAAATCTATATCTATAAAAGCGAAATATTGACTGATTGACTGACTGACTCAATTCATCACGAAATCTCAGAAACTACAAGTGCTAGAAATCTCAAATTTTGCATGGGGCTTCCTTTTAGAACGCAGATGAAATTTTGCAAAATTCAACCCCTAATGGGGTAAAACGGGATCCACGCGTACAAAGTCGCGGGCGGCCGGTAGTAAAATAATAAAATGAAGTGGAATCCAACGAGTTAGTTTCTGAAAATATCAAACTGTATCAATGCATTACAACATTATGTAAATAAACTTGTTGTGAAACTGAAAAAAAAAATAAGTAAGTCTTCTCTAATTAAATAAAGGAACTAATAATACCTACTACTTTAATAGCTACTAGGTGGACCGACGATCTGGTAAAGGTCGCGGGAAGAGCCTGGATGCGGGCAGCGCAGGACCGTTCATTGTGGAAAACCTTGGGGGAGGCCTTTGTCCAGCAGTGGACGTCATTTGGCTGAAACGAACGAACGAACGAACTTTAATAGCAACTTTCTTGTTAACAATTTTTATCCTGAACCCAAATATGTAACCACCGGGACATATCCCACAATCCTGTATAGCTTTGCATTAACCATAACCCCATCTCCGCGAGTGGGGTCTCAATGACCGCATTCAGTGAGGTACTATTCCTCGGCTGAGAACATAATGGGCAGGAATAAGCAGCGCAAGGGTTAGAACGAACTGAAGCTTTGGAAAATGTTTTCCAGGTTTGAGTCAGTTACTAGGGTAAGAATCTTTTGAATTAATTTAATCAGGTTTTAACACGATACGTGGATAGGTAATATTGAAATATTACCTGTATTTGCTTGAATTAAATTAATTCAGTTATACAACGAGAAAGTTTTAAATTAAAGGTCCTTTGGATTGATATCAATAGAACACTGAAGCTTTTGCTAAATGTTTTCCAGTTTAGTTACTGAAGATAAAAAGTTCTTGTGATTGATATCAAAACGATAAAAAAAGATTTACTTTAATTTACAATAGGTACTGTGTTGAATACTTAATCGAAGTTTAACAATAATTCCTGATATAGGATAAAAATAACAATAGTAAAGTAATGTGATGTCGTGGGTTCAATTCTAGGCAGTTCTACTTTTTTAGGTTATTTATAATTTTCAAATTAGTTTGAGATGCGACTCCTAACGCTAAAAATTAAATAACTAATATGATGTTTGCAATCATAATTTAGAACTTGGTACGTAAATACAAAATGATTTGGTGAGTGACTTAACAAATAGGAAAACAATGTACACATACATTTTTACCTTTTAAGTTTTGTCCATTCAATTCAATGCAAAGAAGACAAATTACGTACTCAACCAAAAAATACTCACTATCTGCATTTAACGCAGTGTGCATTTTCACCTCCTAAAAATCATAAACAGAAGCTACATTTCACGGAAATGTATTATACGAAATACTACTAAAAATTTAAAGCCATTCATTCCCCTTGGGAAATGCACAATATTTTAACCGACTTCAAAAAAGGAGGAGGTTCTTTAACGATCGTCGATAAATAATGACGGGATCTTTATGCAGGCGACATAACCAAATTGGCGACTGCGAGCAATCGGCTCTTAGTATGGACGTAAATATACCAGGTAGGGTTACCAGATCTGAATGGATTGAGGTAAGATGGTATGAAAAAGGATCCTATTTACCCGACTGCACAACACAAAGGAGGTAATGTGTTTATTAACGTAAGGGCTTTCGATAGTAACGATGACGAAAAATGAATAAGGGTCATGAAAATTAATAAGTTGATTACAGTTACTAAATTAGCCTAATTAAATGTATAACTGAAAACCTTAAACTAACATAATATGGAAAGTATAATAAAAATTAAAAAATACAAAACAGAAAAACAAACCACTGGTCTACAGGGCTGGCAACATTGCAAATCTGCCCAAGTTTTAACCCCAGGCATTTTGTTGAGTTTTTGCCAACTCCTTGGAAAATACACAAAAACGTTAATTGGGTAGGTAATAGTTTGGGTAGGTATATCAATTATTTTACGATTTATAAATAAAATTAACAATTATCAAGTTAATTACCACTGATTTAAGGGTCCCGTACCCGGGTACCTCAAAAGGAAATAACGGAACCCTTATTTATTCAAATATGACTGAAATAAACGTTGCTTGCTAACCCTACGCCTAGAAAATGCAGTATCCAGGTGTAATGGCCTCTCAGACCGCCTGAATGGCCAAGTTTTAGGCTTCAGGTTCATTCTCACCCCCGATTCAGGCTGGTGTAATTTTTAATTACCCAGCCATTGAAGGGTTGTTTTAATCCGAAAGTTGGGGTTGAAATAAAAGTTGAATGAGATGGAACTGCGTGGTTTTTGTCGTTGTGGAACGATGTTGTGGTGGATTTATTTGTTTTGGGTTCGATTTCTTGTAGGGTCAATTGTTGTATCCTACCTACAAAAGTTCTAATATAAAAATATTTTTAATTCGCGATAAAAATTAAGATACTTAGGTACTTTAAACTTGTTGTAATTCACGAAAGCGAGTGAGCTTTAGATGTGTGGTGGCTCGCTACTGTTCGTTTTTCAAAAGTTTTGATAGACATTACACTATCTTTATGTGCATGTAGTACACGTACGTACATACACAAGTAAAGCTCACTCACATTCGTGAGTTGCAAGAACTACCTATAAGTAGTACCTACCTATACGGTCGTAAATGAAAACATATTTCACTTGAAGTTGTTCCTGCATTATGTAGACCGAGCTCACCGAGCAAAAGGCTGAGCTACGTTTCAAACTATTTAAAAATCACTACACTAGTGTCTTAACTTCTAAACAAATTTACATTTTCATGATCCCAGTGCTCCCAACTTTAAATAATAAGTTTTACTGCGTACTAGTTGCTGCTAGTGATGTGCCATTGTTGAATCTATCGAGCATATCGATATAAAGAACAGTCACTTAAAATGACTGCAAATATTCAGAAAGATTGTTATTTTCTTCACTATTCTACAAAGAAACAAAAAACAGTGGGGTTTCGAAAGATCAGTATGCTTGCCCTGGGTTGCACCATGTTACTTAACTATAACAGACGTCAAAAGTCTGTCAAAATCCATACAAAAACACTGGTTAAAGTTATAGTTAAAGTGATGCAACTCAACCTTAAGACTCTTTCAAAAATAACCTCCCCAACCTGCCTGGCCAGTGTTGGGCTCTGATTAACTAGAGAGGGTCGTGTTCCTGAAACGACCAGAATTTATCGATACTTTTACAGCGAGCAGCATTATTTCCGCCGGAACTAAAACTAAATTAATATCAAGAACTTTTTCTTCTTTCTGAAACTGAAACGTTCTTTCCGAGAACGTAATCAAAAGTCAAGTTAATGTAGTTTCGTGAAACTGGAGACTTATTTTTGAAGCACTCGAAATTAATTTTGGGTTCGCGCACGAAGTGTTACTAACTACCAATTATTCGATGTATTTTTAAGTAAAGGCTATATTACTTTTCGACGAAAAAATATGTAGGTAAATTAGAATTTTATTTGGCTGTCGATGCATCTTTTTATTCTCTCTCTCTCTTTTCAAAGTCACCACTCGTTGTAATAAAGCTATTAAAAATAATCTTGCCTAATTTATAATATTGTTCAATAAATTAAAGGATTCATTGCACTGGGCATTAAAAACTGAGGTGGAATTGTGTAAAGCAATCGTAATCACTTGACAGTTCATAACGTACGATTAGTCGGCCGTTTGGTGTAGTGGTTCAGAACGGACTACTATGCCGAGAGGTCCCGGGTTCGATTCCCGGCCGGGCAGAAATTGAAATGATGAATTTTAATTTCTGTGACGGGTCTGGGTGTAAATATGTATAATATGTATGTATTTAATTAAAAAAAAGTATATAAGTAGTATATCCGTTAAGCTAGCACCCATAACACTAGCATTGAGTTGCTTACTTTGGGGCTAGCTGGCGCTGTGTGAAATTGTCCAAAGATTTATTTATTTATTATTTTATTTAATGAGTTATAGACTAAGAGCTAGTGAACGCCAGACCTACGTTATTTTATTAAGGCTGAAAGTTTGTCAGCGCATGCTCCCAACATAGCTAAGAACCATGGCCAAACATGAAGTTTGGGTCATGGTGACTTTGGCAGACAGACGGTACTAAAGGTGTGTAAAATACCAACTTAATTATGTCAAAGTAGAAAGGCTGATTTTTTGATATTTCCTTCAAAATGTTATTAGAAATGACGTCATTAATTGACAGACACGTACCATGGTGGCAGCCCTTAGCCAGACACCTTAAAGTTCATGATAATGTAGTCCTACTTACGTCATACTATAAAAGCTGATATTTACATAAAATATTTGAACCATCATTTGATGAAGTTTCCTCATCAGCCAGACACTTCTGATGGTTCCTTCGCCTTGCCAGACAGCTTTTAGGGTGGCTGAAAGTGGGAACGCGAGGCACTATAAATATTGTTTTTTGTACTTTTTTGTAAATTACACAAGTATTTGAGTCTGTAAATCATCATCTCATGTTGATGAGCTGATGATGGAAGGTAAGTACAACTCCTTAAGGCTTAGGAGTTGGAGGACAATTCTTTAACCAGTATATATAAGTATAGTTTCTAAAGTTATTTGGGTGTTTGCATCAGCTAGTCATCATCCCATGTTGATGGAAGGTACAACTCCTTAACGCTTAGGAGTTGTTGGATAATTCACGTCATGCTCCCCGGCGGAACTACTTTTGATTTAACTAGTGTAAATTTCTAAAATAAATCTTTGAAATGTCTATAAAATTCTAGTCCTATTTAAAAAAAAAACTATGTCACAGGTTTCGCCGTATTTTGTTATTGAAAGTGGTTGCGCTGCAGAGTATCCTTCCAGCGAAACCATCACGATATATCTATTACTATGCATAGTATAATCAAATTTATAATATCAAATAATACTATAACAATTCTTTATATCAAATGGTTTTAGGACAAATCTGGGTCATTTCTCCTCTATCAACAGGATTCAGTCACAATTTAGCAACCTGTCACGTTCGTCCGGGGCCAGCGTTGATATGTCATCTTCGCTACGTAAGTTCAAAAAACAAATTTCTGAATTGTATACTCCGACGGTTAGTAAATAATTTATTGTTTTGCATTCTGTCACTTTGGCAACGTTACTGTTTTCCAACATTCTGTGCATGTCGTGGCAACCTTTAATTAAGGCAACACCTTAGCTTAATTTATTTATAAGGATACTGTGAATGTATGGTGTATGTTTTGTTGGTTGTCCTTAAATAAATAAATAAATAAATAAATAAAATAATGTACACAGCATTCACCAGTACATTTTCCAAGTCGATCATTAAATTCAAGCAAACCGCTATTACTGTATTCGCCATACATCCTTCAGATCAGCGCACAACGCTGCAATGCACTATTGCTGTATGATTACTTTTGCACTTTTTACCGGAATAAAACCACAATGGACTCTTACGGAACCGACTTTCAATGTATGAAGCGGCAATATGTATTTCTACCTTTTTTAAGGTATATTCTAAGCACTATAACCTTATGCACATTATATGTTACTCCAGAAAAAATAACGCATCGTTTTATATACAAACCATTTGGATACGCCTCGTAGTTTAGTTATTATTCAAAAATTTCACTAAATCTCTTCTCCTGTAAAATTGTGTTTTGTCGATTGCGGCTTTATTCCAGGCACCCATCGACATAGTAAAAATGATAAATTTAAAGCGCAATGATGCATAACTGCATCATAAGAAAATTGTCCTCTAATTCTGTAAATATAATAAAAATCATTTCAAATATATCAAATTATTGAAAACCAATAACTTACCCTCACTCCACACCAATTTCAGATCAATATTTTCATTAACCCTTTCACGCATATGGGACACATTTGTCCCCGCATACTTTTTACGATTTACAGTAATACTAGTTAAGTTAAACCCTTTGTAGTTTAATATTCTTAAATTTTATTATTATCTTTTATGATTATGTGCTATAAATAATGAAAAACGCGATTCCTTGTGTAAAAAAATACTGGCACAAAATGTGAAAAAAAAAATTCGTTAGACGTCTAAATTAAAAAATATTTTAATATTACTTAGCGGCTGTTTGGCCATTACTTTTCTTCGGATTTACATTCACTAATAAGTATAATTATCGTTTTATTACATATTTTTCATTTTCTTCGTATGTATAGTGAATATTATGTGAAAATCTGTATTGGGACACGGGTGTCCCTATGTGCGTCAAAGGCAACTTGGTTCTTACTAAGGATATTGTTTGCCTCGTTATAATTTGTATGTTTATATTGATGTTTTATTTATAATTCATACATATTTTTGTAAATCATTTGTCTTCAAATCGACTTGAAGAAATTTCGCTCAGGAAAGACGAATTTTAGAAGTCATGATGACTGAAAATAGTGACAACGAGGATAGTTTCCTCCCTGATGAAAGGGTGTCTACTGCTGGACAGAGGCTTCCCTGAGGATTTTCACAACAATCGTTCCTGTGCTGCTCGTATACATGAATGTACATGAGCAGCACAGGAACATGAGGCCTGCCACACTGCGTCTTCCTATACGTGGGCGCCACTCGAGAAATTTTCTGCCCAAACGGCCATCACTTCTGCGAGCTATGTGCCCTGCCCATTGCCGCGATAGTTTGGTAATTATGCGCACTATGTCTGTTACTTTGAGTCTCCTGTGGACTTCCTCATCACCCTTTGGGTGACTTTGAGCCTTCTCATAAGGCCCACAGTGAAGGAACACGTCTCCGTTCCGTGCGTCATCGCCGCCAAGCCAACACACATTGGTCAAAGACTTTCAGTCAAAGGTCTTGAGACACTGCGGTATTTTGGGTAAAAAGATGTCGCGAAGCCTCTCGGATGTTGTCCCCCCAAGTAAGATTCAACGATTGTAGTCACGGCATGGCTGAGACCTTGGAAGACCTAGAATCAATGCTCTATGGCCTCAGTAAAGGCTTTCAATAAATGGGATTCAAAATAAACATGGACAACACGAAAAAATTATGTCAAATATCCATGTTACACGCACTCCTCTGCACGCTGGAGACTCTACACTCAAAGTTGTTCTTGAAACAAACAGTTTAGATAGGTAGGTCTAACTTCAAGAAAGAAGTCTATGATGAGATGAGGATCAAATATAAAAATACGTAAGATATGATGCTATCTATTTTAAATTTCTTATTATAAATATTAAAAATAAGCTTATTGATTAAATTTGATGTGCATTTTTAGTGTAATTTGTTTTTATTTTGCAATAAAAGCGTCGAAGTATTTTATTTTCAATATATGAGGGAATGTATACCTTAACGCATATAGGGACATATGTGTCCCCGACTGAAAAACACTGAAATACATAGCACTTATATTTTATGTACTACTTTTATGTTAAATTAGACTAAAATAAATAGATATAACTAAAGAAAAAATAATTTTATGGTTTGGAATAGTTATAAGCGTGTAAGGGTTAACACCAGAAAAACAAAGAATCAAAATCACCACCGAACAAAACAAACCGGATTTTACAAGTTTCTCACTTTAGGTGATCACAAAAATAAAATAGCGCCATCTAGCACAAACAGAGTTAACTAACTCGTAAGGGTGCTTTGCTGCAGATATGCCGCACTACGTTATAAGGTATTTTTGTTACTGTTTGAAAGATTCTATGAGTTCAAGTGGTATGATGCAGAACTGCAATTGAGCGCCGTAAAGGGTTAAGTTAACAGTTTTCAAGGGAGTGTATCGTCTTATTCTAACTATAATAAATGTTAACAGTCTGTCAAATTCCAAACAAAAACACCGGTCATGGCTATAGTTACGATGAAAGTAAAGTGGTGTAACTCAGCCTAATAGTAAATAGTCCAGTCAGTCTTTAAGAATCTATTTCTAACAAAACCTCATGAAAACGAAAAATAGTTTTTCATTCAAACTGAAAAACGAACTGAAGTCTGCAGTTTTATAATCTTTCACCTTTAACCTTCACTTTACAATAACCTTTTTAAAACGTCAATGGTTGCAAACGAGTTTTTTCTTAAGCAAAAATCCCTGAAAGAATAAGAAGTAGCCTTGTTTCACCTCATCAATCAACCCCAGTATACGTGGAACCTAGATCTTTCAGCATAAAAGATTGATTGTACTTAGCCACAGTAGAGCTAGAACAGCCACAATACTGAACAAAATTTTTGGTAATATTAACTCATGGAGTAAAAATCAAAGCGTTGGTGTCTTCATTATTTAAATTTCAACTGCGTCTGTGTTAAAAAAACTGAGGACAAGTGGAAATGGAATCCTGAAAATGATGGCTGAGAGGCTGGACTCAGCCGTCTATGGTCGCTTTGTTGACTTACACATTAGGCATGTGAAGCAATAGAGCGTCCATAAATAAAGAGTCAATATATTTTGTCAAACCCATGCTGTACTACTAACATACTTCTGAGAACATTGTTACTTACTCTACTAACGTAGTCTCTAAGATCAAATTGTTATTAACCAAACTATGGACTGATTTTGTCTGATAATAAATAATTTTTATTTTTATTTTATTATTCAGTGGCACAACACAATCTTGAAATATCTAAAATTCTAAGTATCTACCTTATTAGTCTACCTACTGAATATTTAATCTAATAAACAATCGTAAAGCTTCATGCTAACGTCGTGTTTCTGATAACACATCATCATCATCATCATCATCATTTCAGCCACAGGACGTCCACTGCTGAACATAGGCCTCCCCCAATGATTTCTACATCGCTTGGTTGGTAGCGGCCTGCATCCAGCGCCTTCCTGCTACCTTTATGAGGTCGTCGGTTCACCTGATAATACCTGATTGCTATTACATTTTGTATTGCTTGTAATTGACATTTTTGAGTTGTTTGCAATTTAAAATGATCTATCTCTAATCTATTTGTCTAATCTGTGATCTGTCTGTGTCATATATTTAATTTGCTATAGATATTGGCTGACATGGCTAAATTGGACAATCAGCTTAACATGACAACTTCTGAAATATAAATTGTATTTCATTTCAGATATTTATTCAAGATTTCGACGTCCTAACCAAACTAAGAATAATTTTATTACTTACAAAAAGCTACAAAGCTATTTTAAATTTTGTTAATCTAGCAGAAATAAAAATTTCAAGATGGTTCAGAATTCAAGGACTATAAAAGAAAATCTTTTTTTCGAAAAATTACTTGTTAATTTTATAATTGAATTATTTTTTCAACTGAAGTGGTTGATTAACTTGGTCTACATTTCTGTTAATTGAAAAGGTTTGCGCACATTTAAAACTCTTTTGAAACTTAAGTCTAATGAAACAAACTAATTTAGACAATAATGAATTAATGTTTTCTCAGCACATTCAAGTTATAAACTTAGTGATAATAAAACTATGAATTATTTGAAGCAAAATAGCTATTTGGCAAAAAATATAAAGCTGTTTTTCTTTCAGATTCCATCCTAACAGATTAAAGGTTAACAGGTAGGTTTAATAATAAACAAAGGCTGGGTTGCACCATCTCCATCATCAGACCAGCTCGACGGCACCATAACATTGCATTGTCATCGTACTTACATAAGTATCTATACCAAATAAATTAGCTCAATCGGTTGAGTAAACTGGTTTTAAATTCAGATGCAAGATTCGTCCCACACATACTAACAAGTGAAGCCAATATAAAGCTTTTATAAAAAGTAGATGTATCCCAAAAGCTACCTATTTTATTAACTACTCTATAGCAATTTTTAGTCACATTTGCGTTTTAATACATGCCTATATGCATACATGCGCCTAAGCCTGGGTATTTATGGTCAGTTAAAAAATTGTTGCACACTCAGTTAGTTTGTGACGCGCCCCGCGACGCATCGACAGCCCTAGCACCCAGCGCGGAGATTTTGACAACCCTACGGCTGCGCGGCCGCACGCCGCACGGACCGAGCTAATATATGAGACGGCGGCGACCGCGGGCGCCTAGCATTCGCTCGGGAGCCATTGTAACAGCCAGACGATCGCGCGCGCGTCTATCATTCCCTCGGCTGCATTGCAAAGAGTCCCTAGCGATTAGCTATCCACATTGTTCCCTACTAACCCTAACTGTTCGACTCTGGCTTGATCCGATACCTCGTCATTAATCCGCGGCTTGCCATAAAGCGTCGTGTCGAGACGTTCTATCGTTGATAGCCAACCGGTTCTCGTCCTTACCGAGTAGTGCATGAGATACTCATCCCGAACCTGCGGTAGCAATCCTGCTGCCACCCTTCCTGAACTTCACACCCCCTCACCTCGTAGGTCCAACGCCTTTCCCTAGTGGTCGTACTCACTATCGAGGCTTCGGTCTCTGGCTTGAGCTAACGAACCACATCCTGCCCCCCTAGTTATAAGTATCCAGACTAACACCATCATTTGATGAAGTTTCCTCATCAGCCAGACACTTCTGATGGTTCCTTCGCCTTGCCAGACAGCTTTTAGGGTGGCTGAAAGTGGGAACGCGAGGCACTATAAATATTGTTTTTTGTACTTTTTTGTAAATTACACAAGTATTTGAGTCTGTAAATCATCATCTCATGTTGATGAGCTGATGATGGAAGGTAAGTACAACTCCTTAAGGCTTAGGAGTTGGAGGACAATTCTTTAACCAGTATATATAAGTATAGTTTCTAAAGTTATTTGGGTGTTTGCATCAGCTAGTCATCATCCCATGTTGATGGAAGGTACAACTCCTTAACGCTTAGGAGTTGTTGGATAATTCACGTCATGCTCCCCGGCGGAACTACTTTTGATTTAACTAGTGTAAATTTCTAAAATAAATCTTTGAAATGTCTATAAAATTCTAGTCCTATTTAAAAAAAAAACTATGTCACAGGTTTCGCCGTATTTTGTTATTGAAAGTGGTTGCGCTGCAGAGTATCCTTCCAGCGAAACCATCACGATATATCTATTACTATGCATAGTATAATCAAATTTATAATATCAAATAATACTATAACAATTCTTTATATCAAATGGTTTTAGGACAAATCTGGGTCATTTCTCCTCTATCAACAGGATTCAGTCACAATTTAGCAACCTGTCACGTTCGTCCGGGGCCAGCGTTGATATGTCATCTTCGCTACGTAAGTTCAAAAAACAAATTTCTGAATTGTATACTCCGACGGTTAGTAAATAATTTATTGTTTTGCATTCTGTCACTTTGGCAACGTTACTGTTTTCCAACATTCTGTGCATGTCGTGGCAACCTTTAATTAAGGCAACACCTTAGCTTAATTTATTTATAAGGATACTGTGAATGTATGGTGTATGTTTTGTTGGTTGTCCTTAAATAAATAAATAAATAAATAAATTGAATTAGGACCCCCAAATCCTCACTAGAATTTATATACACGGAAAATGTGGTGCCACAAATTTTATCTTCAAAATGGTTGCTAAACGCCTAGAGTAAAGTTCTTAGCAACATTAGCATTAACATAGGTAATGCCAATGTTGCTAAGAACTTTACTCTAGGCAACTTTCAGAGGTAATCACTTTAAAATTAGGGATTACCTTAAGGAGTTGTACTTACCTTCCATCATCAGCTCATCAACATGAGATGATGATTTACAGACTCATATACTTGAGTAACTTAAGAAAAAGTACAAAAAACAATATTTATAGTGCCTCGCGTTCCCACTTTCAGCCACCCTAAAAGCTGTCTGGCAAGGCGAAGGAACCATCAGAAGTGTCTGGCTGATGAGGAAACTTCATCAATTAATGATAGTTCAAATATTTTATGTAAATATCAGCTTTTATAGTATGACGTAAGTAAGACTACTTTTTCATGAACTTTAAGGTGTCTTGCTAAGGGCTGCCACCATGGTAGGTGTCTGTCAATTAATGACGTCATTATTAATAACATTTTGAAGGAAATATAAAAAAAATCAGCCTTTATACTTTGACGTAATTAAGTTGGTATTGTACACACCTTTAGTACCGTCTGTCTGCCAAAGCCACCATTACCCAAACTTCATGTTGGGCCATGGTTCTTAGCTATGTTGGGAGCATGCGCTGACAAACTTTCAGCCTTTATAAAATAACGTAGGTCTAGCGTTCACTAGCTCTTAGTCTATTATACAAAGTGTTTAACAGAATAATCGTACGTTATGAACTGTCAAATGATTACGATTGCTTTACACAATTCCACTTCTGTTTGCTTTTATTCTCATTTATTTTCTAATGTCTTTGTTTTCAAAATAGCCGATGAAAAACGAGAACATCTCAACCATAATCTCCCATTTATTACTTAAAAACGAGCTGTCATCTTTAGAGACCATTTTATTTTTTATTTGAAACATAATGAAAATTGAGACTCTTAACCAATTAATGTCTGTCAACCAATTTGTATAAGAACAAGATATAAATTCGCTTTGATTAATTTAGATTAGCTAACGAAACACGATTTTCCCAGAAGGTAACGTGGATAATATTGTGTACAAGACAGATTTTCTTTGTTTTGCTAGTTTTAAGCAGGCAAACGTTATTATTTGCTACAATATACAATTGGCGCATCTTTTAAGACTTTCAAATAAATGTGTGAAAGCGGTTTTTTTAAAGTGACTAGTTAAAAATAAAACTTTCATGATCTTTGAACAAGCATTGGTCTGTTTCTTACCGATTTTCTATTTCATTTAATGCTTTAGGTGAAGCGATGACTTTATGGAAACCTCATTTCTTAGTAATGACCATCGCAAAATGTAATGATTAGTTTTCCCCTTTTCAGAAAACAAATCCAAACCCTACCACGGAACCGCGCGCCTCAATTACACCGCACAATGCGAAAAAAAGTTCTCAAAAAATTGGCGCGCATTTTTCTTGTTTTTCTTATTTCTTGAAATTGTAAAATCCTCTTGTAGAATAATAGAGAGGGGGCCTGAGTGGCCACTCGTGTCGCGAGCGGGATGAATGGCGAGGGCCCTTGGGGCCTAGATAGATGTTTAAGGGTTGGCCTGAGAGGCATTTTTTGCGAATTTTTTAATGCCAGACTAATTGGCAGCGCCTGATGACACTCGGTTACACTCCGTCATTTCATATCTTGATTATAATAAGAATTTTGCTGGAATTATGGATTTTAATGCTCTTGCTTACGAAACTTTCGGGTGAAATTGAACCGAAGCTAAGAATAATGCATTTTGAATTAAAATGTAGAGACGCATACGACATAATTTGTATCCAAAGTCTTTATTTTTCGAAAAGTCAATGTTTAAAGTCTGCTTTATGTGGGTCCAGTTTAAACTGGGATTAGTCTAAGGAAGACTCATACTACATACCTACACGAAAGATGACTTTTCGTGCCGTTTGGAAGTTCGAAGATGAAAACATATTTCATTACCAGTCTAAAAGCTTGCAATGCTTATCTACTCATAACTGCATTTTTTTGGGAATATAGAGCCAGGACTCTTGTACTCAAATAGTAGAAAATAATTTGGTTACCCTCGTGGTAAGCTAAATATGCTTGTGTTACGAGTGGGTTCACCACAATAGTTCAGCAGGGATCGAACCCGCGTTCCTCGGATCACTTGTCGGCCAGTCCGACACCTCCAGCATTCGACTATTGTCGCTTAAGTACTTACTTTAATATTCAATATTCTCTTCTGAAGATACATTATACATACATTCACATCGACTATTTTCCATCGCAACTATTGCAATCAAAGCTTTGTTATCATTGACTAATGCAAAGGGCATTTAAATCAAACGAGATACTAACAATAAATTGTATAACAGGTCCCTAAACCTAATATCGATTGCCGGCCTTTGAAGTGTTGACCCCGGCCACAGGAATGTGAAAACAGCCAGTCCATTATATAAGATATAAGATAAATTTATTGAATAAAAAGCATTAAGATTATCTTCTACTAGCGGCCGCCTGCGACTTCATATGCGTGGATCCCGTTTTACCCCCTTAGGGGAGGAGTTTCGTAAAATCCTTTCTTAGCGGATGCCTACGTCATAACATCTACCTGCATGTCAAATTTCAACTCGATCCGTTCAGTGGTTTGGGCTGTGCGTTGAAGCGTTGATAGATCACTATGTCAGTCAGTCAGTCACCTTTGAGTTATTTTAGATTTATTTTATTTATTTATTTGGAAACTCAACACCATACTCATGACATGAAAACGAGGCAACTTAAGCTTAGTATTTCGTAATAATGAGTCTATTTCAATTCGTGTAATTAAAAGTGGCTAAATCAACTGTTTGAATGTGGGTAAGGTCTTTAAAGTATTTAGAACAACTTTTTTTTATCTGCAACCCCAGTTTGATAAATAGGTATACTTTAGTGATACGACATCACGTCATCATGGAAACATTTAGTGCTGAAGCTCTCTTGCAAAAGTAATGGTTTTTAGGTCATCACCAACAACATCAGGTAATTTTAGCTCTACTGTAGGAAAATTACGACTCTCTCCAATTTACCAGAGGCAAATGAAGGATTGTTCCACACGCCCCTCAAACTGTAGGTATGATAACTAATTTTTCGATATCCAGTGGAAGTGGTCTTATACTTTTCTACCGGAATCATACGGCTATCTTTGCACATCATACTAAACTTTAAAATGATATGTAATTTAGAAGTAACGAGTCCAGTTTTTGTCCCGAATTTTCCAAATGGGCTGGCGGTTTTCGTTGTGCTATGTCACAAAGGTCCATTCGTCCTTCGAAACAATCCCAGCACAATGCTGTGGCGGTCAAATGAAATCACATCAAACGCACAAACGGAGCGATTGAGTGGGCACGGTAGTTGGAGGGCCAAGTTTATTTTACTAAACGGCGGCATTGTTTATTTTAAGTGCCTATCGTACTGTCAGATTAAAGGTTAAAGGCTTAACCGGCATAACAGAGCGGTCAAATTTTTCATTGTTTTAGACCTTAAAATAGGGGTATAAAGTTAAAAATATGGTGGGAACTATTCATTCCCACTGCCGATCCCTATTCCGACCCAATGTCCGAAAATTTGAAGTCAAATTTATGACGTAGGGCATACAAAAATTCAAAAAATACAGGCTGGAATTTATAGATAGTTATGGATGTCAACGGATATAAAACATACATCCAAAAATTATAACACCTAGGTACTACATATTTCCAAACTTCGAAGAAATAAAACAAGACAAAATCTCGGATTGTTTGAAAATCAAACGCTACGAACATTTTTCCTCACATTTCCAATAAAACGATACAAAACAATAAACCACTTTCGAATCCACTCAGCTATATTAAACTCAAACACATAAAATACAGGGCCGTACTCTAAGGAAGTACCACGGTATTGTGGGACCTGTCAACCACGGTATTGTGGGACCTGTCAACCACGGTATTGTGGGACCTGTCAGGTAAAGAGATTTAGAGAGATCAATACTACTATGTAAAAAAATGTGAGGATAGATGCATGTTTTTTACGTTTCTATGCAAAACTACTCAACGGATTATGATGAATGTTTAGATTAATATCGTTTTTATATGAAAATACCATACAAAGCTAGCATAATAGGCTCTTGACCTTAAAAAGGTTTAAAACCGTAGGAATTAATTATTATTGTCTTACTCCATACTATTTTCTCTCATCAAACGACGACGTAGAGCTTTCTCAGGGAACTTATACGAGCATTACAAAATACGTGACCCCTTATCCCCAGGATCCAAATACGGCGCTGCACACACAAAAATATCGGCACAACTTTAAAATCCCCATTTAAAGCGTGCCACTAACTTTCCTCTTTGCAAATTGAAACAACTTGAAGATTTGCGTTGGACTGTACGGGAGTACAGGGGAATTGAATTTCACAATTCCAGGGCCGAACTTGGATTTCGGGAATTCCTTAAAATTTCAATACCTACTGGGTTTATTCTTGCTTGAAATTGTTGTGGAAAGTAAAGTTAGCCGTTGTTACATAATAATATTTGAAGTGAAAATATAAGAGGCTATTTTGTACTTCAATAATAAATAAGCTTCAATGTTTTGTACCGTAATTTTAACATGGAAATATTATTTCATACCTACCCTAACTGAAAATTGATACGCTGAAATGCTTATTGTATTTTTATTTCCATAAAAGTTACGTATACGATTAGGTACAGCATCTTATTAAATCATTAGCTACCTACGTATGTTATTGTAGGACGTATTTTAACCATTATGATAATATACTTTTTTGATATATTTTTTGCCTGGCTCAAAGGTTGACTGGAAAGAATGCCATATGGCATTAGGCTCTTAGTTTGTTCTTTGTTATATAATGTGCAATAAGATCTTAAATAAATAAATACATTGACTTCTAAGCTGAAAGAAGCAATAAGGACCGACTTGACGTCCCCTTCTCAACCTTTTTCATCCACGATTTAATTCATTTTGTATTTGTTTTGGTCAAGTTTTTCCTTTTTAATTAAAGGAAAAGTCTCACCCCTCATTGAAAATAAAATTACCCTACGACTGACAGCAAATAGCTTAAAAATTGCCTTACCAATTAGTTGTTAAACCCATTTCAGGCACTTTTTAAGTATCGTGAATTGATAAGGATTACCATTTCCCATTTTTAAATGGGGACCATGAATCGGAAAACTGTATTATGAATGCAGACTTCAACACCGAGGACCAACTCATAAAAAACTCTTTTATTTCTGCAAATTGGTTTTAAAAAAGCACTTTTACACGTCCCAGTATTAACCCTACCACACAAGCAACGGTCTAGTGATGGTCGCGGTAAGCACCTGGATGCGTCATTGTGCAATCTTTAGGGGAGGGTCCAGCAATGAATGGAGTAAAATTACTAATTCCTAGATAACTAGTACTCGTAGCTAAAGGTAGTTTTTTTTTTGTTAGTATTTTTATCTATTTACATTTACTAGCTTTCCGCCCGCGGCTTCGCCCGCGTGACAAAAGGGCTGTTATTAGGGTTTTCCCGGAAATTATTCGAACTTTTTTCGCCGTAAAACCATCCTTTGACTTCAACGAACATTATAAAAAAGAATTGGTAAAATTAAAGGTCTAGGCGTTGTTGAGTTATGCGCTTACCAAAAAATTTTGCGATTCATTTTTTTAATATAGAAAATTTGAGGTCCTTGCAAAATTGAGAGTTAATGTTATTTATTACTTTTTTTATTAGACTTCGTCCACAATATTTTGTTCTGTTCTTTCAAAAACTTAGCGTGTTTCATTTTCCACCCTGTTGATGCAAACGCAAAGATAAACTCACCTCAAAGTGTGGGTAGCACAAGTTTGTATTTGCTGCCCGTATTGTTTACTTCGGCAACCTTGCGCACTAGTTACTTGGTATAATATCAATGTACTAAGTTGTAAGATCGGCAACAACTTAAGGTATACTAGCTTTTGCTTGATTTCGGTGTGGCACGGATTTAAGGGTTTTAAATTGCGGAAACCTTACTCTTTCTTATAATATAAACAAAAATACTAACTCTTAGTTACTGCCTTAGAGTTTCATCAAAGTCAGTTCATCCGTTTCGGATGTAACCATTAACAAACAAACTTTTTCACGTCCTAACCACAGAATAATAATTAACTAAAGTCAGAAACTCGATCACTACTGTCAGCCTTTTTTAAACAAATTTTACAAGTTCTTACAGTTACTGTGTGCTTACCATGAGTTTGCGTTAAATATAGGTGTGCTCGCTTGAGACTGCGAAAAAAAAATTCATGACATCGCACACCTAGATCTAAACTAAGACAACTCAAAAAAGGGCATTTTTCAGGAGGCGAAAAAAACGTATTACTACCTTTTTTGTTAGGGAAGTTATGAAACTCAGTTTTATTTTGGATTATTGATAGGCTGTGAAAGGACCCTGTGTATAAACTGGGTCAAAAAATCTATCCTTTTAACCTTTAATCGCAAATTTTTTAGTTGTTACATTTTAGGAGAATGACTTTGTATAAATAATAAAGTACATTTAGACTTGAATCAGTTTTTTTTTGGACATTTTGAGATTTGAGTTCTCCTTTTCCACTCTTAAAATGTGTATATCGTGCCATTTAACTTGATTCCGATTTTCGTCCAAAATAAATTAGTTGCCCACATTTTTTGCAATATTTTAGTGTCATAAAACTTTTCAAATGTCATCTCTTCCACGTTATTTGGTCCTCTGTATTTCAAAATTTCAAGATGTGACGGAGTCCTCTTCCTGCACTATTAAAGTGGTTTTCATTGAATGTTTCGATATCCTAAATGATCAATGTAGGAATTATTTGAGAAAACAGTTCATTTTGAACACGATCTGGATCAGCTTAAGAGATATAAATTAAGATTCATGACATGGTGAACATGATAGGTGTTTGAGTTTCTTCAGCCACTTTTTCTTAGCATCAGCCGATCGATATGTTTATTTATTAATTTATTTACTTATTATAGACCTTTTTTCTACATTATTTTATATTTCTACATTATAAAGAAGGTTTTATCCCTTATGCAGACAACAGCATATCAGACTATACACTTGTATTACAATTACATAAGTGAAGTGTTTAACTTGAAGTGCCGTCGTCTGTACATTGCCTTTTAATTATCTTTACACTGTTCTCTTAAAATATTTACAAGAAAACGACCCAGCATAATGTTTTTCGGAAAATAAAAATGATATCCACTGTAAGTTTTGCTTATCCAACAATAGTAAGTTAACTCAAAACACTCTTCTCAAACAAAACAGGATATAGTTTAAATAAAACTAACACTATTTAGAAACAGGGATTATCATACTGTACCTGATTTTAGGTGAAATATGCAAAACTACACGTTGTGTATAGAAAAACATTGAAATGAAATTTGTTCCAACAAAACTACGCCAACTAGAAATTCACAAGTTGATTCATCAAAACCAACTCAACTCAAAATAGTAACAAAATATAAGTTGCTTTATCAAACAAAACTGGAACAAGTCAAAATGTTTTGGTTAACTATTGCAGAACAATTCATCAATACTGTTACTACTCAAATTAACTCATTATATATTTTCTGCTTAACTGTAACAAATCTAAATATCCGCGTTTTCGTTTATTTCAATACGTGCACTCTCTGATACTAGCGAAGGTTAACTGACAAAACGCTTGTTTAGGTGGAAGGGGTTGACAAGCGTTGATTCAACAAAAGTAAGTTATCGCCATCTAGCGGCAAATGGATTAAGGCTTTATTAAATCTGTTATGTTGGAAAGATGCGTATGGTAACCGAGTATTTGAATACAAGTATAAGTCAAAATTGTCAATTTTTGAGTTGTCTCAGTTTAGATCTAGGTGTGCGACATGTATGACAAATAATGTTCAGCGCACCCCCAGATACTTTCAAGAACTAAAATCTTCGTAGTTTTTTTTACGCACGCTAGTGATGCTGTTTAATGTTCGTTCGTTTCAGCCAAAAGTCGTCTACTGCTGCACAAAGGCCTCCCCCAAGGATTTCCACAAATACCGGTCCTGGGCCGCTGCTCGTATCCAGGCACCTCCCGCGACCCTCACCAGATCGTCGGTCCACCTAGTGGGAGTCCTGCCCACGCTACGTCTTCTGGCTCGTGGTCGCCACTCAAGAAAGATGTCTAATGTAAACATGGTAAAGCTACTGGTGTGAGCTAGGCAGTTTCAATTCCATACATTGTTCCTACATCGCATACACTTTACGTATCACGTTCAATACACACACACAGGCTATGCAAAACTTTACCCGCATTGTTCATCGTCCTATTGGAGTATGGCAACACATTAGCGGCCACAAATCCTGGCAACACTCGATAATGCCCGTCAGAGTCATTAGCTTTATTACCACTGTCCATTGTCCATTTGTTGTGATGTGAAATGTTCTGGAATTGTAGCTATGTAATGGTAATAAGCTGGCTGTTTAAATGATTAGGAGGATAAGTTTGATGGTTGTAATCAAGCAATGTTTACAAGGCTGAGTTGCATCGTCTTAATTTCTTCTCAGCACTTGCCAAATGTTGGTCTCGAAGCGTTGGTAGGGTAAAAAGATTATGAGACATGCAGAGGCTCCTTATTGGACCTGCAACGAAATTAATCACAAGAACATAGGAGGGAGTTAGAAGTTTAGGTTCGACTTCCGTCCGTTGCAAAGCGGATGACAGGTGACAACAAAGGTTTACTAATCTTTATCAAGCTAGACACTACCGGTGACCCACGAACAATAGTATTTCTATTGTTATCATTGCAAATAAATAACACTATGTTTGCTGTCTATGCCATAAATGTTTGTCTCGAAGCGCTGTTAGGGCCCAAAAGATAAGGAAACATGTAAACTGCCCTGCAACCAATTTTTTACTGTATTTGACGTTCATAAGTACCACCAGTGGTCAAAATTGAATAAAATATTTTTGATTTGATTTGATTTGACTACGCACGCATTCGAATAAAGGAATTGATCCTTGGTCCAATGTTTCTTCAATTTTACCATCTCCAATTTAGCATTTTCCTCCATTTTAAAAATATCTGCATATTAAACAACAACAGAGAGGATGCGATACAAACCGCATATCGTCGGTGGACTGCGCTCGACCGCAAATAAAAATGGAGGAGAATATTCTCCTAGTGGTTTTGTGAGATGTTTACATCGTATTTGTTATTGTGAATTTGTTTCAAAATATGTTGTAGAATACTATAAAATCAGATTGTATTTTATATTAGGTTATAATAAGGTAAACTTCAGAGTACATTTTAAGAAGACAGGTTATAATAATTGATTAGAACTTTCCAGTAGTGCATTGCACAAAAACTATATGCTTCCGAGGCCTCCGTTATACCGTCATTTCTATGGCAAGTATCATATTTTATGACTTTGGCAGCTTATAAAGTCAGTGAACTCCATGATAAAAAATAAGGCATTTCTAAATGCCAATGGCACATCTAATTACTGATAAAACAAATTATTCAGCTGAATACTAGGTAATCTAAACTAACAGACAGGCCAATTACAGCAAACCTAATTTAAGTCCTACATTATTCAAAGCACGATGAGACTAAACTCCGACTTAACACATTACTCAAGTTAACCGCGAATCTTAAAGCGTAATTTATATAATGCAGTTTTCATTAACAGTAACAAATTGTATGTGCATAAATTAATGAAGGAATTGTATAGGCGTTATATAATTTTTCATGCCACAGTAAAGGTGACTACAGTAAGCTTTATTATGTGATAGGTACAGTCGAGGGTTTTAAAGTGTTATTATTGCATAATCCCATCAAGTCACTCTAATTTACATAAATCTTTCCAACGTGTGAAAATTACAAAGAAAGAAGTACTTAACGACGTACTTGCGTAACTCGTTTACACCTAATAGATAAAACACAGTACATATGCTATTCACATAATGAAATTAAATACAAATAAAGAGGTCTGACTAGCGAGGGGAGTGTAGACTAAAATCTTGCATTTGCCTCTAGTAATAAGAATCGGTCGTGCTCCTTTATTGAAGAAAACCCCCTAACTAATAAAAGTGACACGATCGTTGAACACGTGTTTAAAGTGACGTTTAGTATGGAAGTTTTATTTTAATTACTGTTTAACGTGTGTGTAACTTTTTATTAAAAAGAAGGTACATGTCCTGATTATGAAATAAAGACTGTGTGAACGTGGTGGATCGTGGCTTAAAATGACAATTTAAATTGTGATATTATCTCACACATGTGATACTGTGTTTCTGTCTAACTGCACTGTGGCACAAATTTCATTAATATCAGCTAATGGCTTCGTTCTAATAGAAATGCTAACAGAGTATATTAATCACGTTTTAACAATTTATTCCACGCGTTAATTTATCACTTAACCGAGTCGTTGAGTAAACACACATCTCGATATAAATACTCATTTTAATATAATTGGAGTCAAAAGAGTAAGCTTCCTCATGAATCTTATCTAAGTATGTCGCCATAACAACAATGTTAATAGCATTGTTGTGTTCCGGCAGTTAGAGGTAAGATAGCCAGTTCCTCCGTGGTTGAGGATTCCGGGTGAAGCTCGCTTCCACCTTCGGCCTGATCATCACTTACCATCAGGTGAGATACAGGCCAAGAGCTTTCTCGTTATGGATAAAAAAATAGAAGTGCATAACTATACGAGTAAAAGTTTTCATAAGCAGTTTTGCGAAAACTTAAGTAACTTTAAAATTACTTGTATAACACCAAGTGCTAGAAAAAAAGTGACTTGAAGCTGCGACTGGTACTGGTCAGATGTCATAGTATTTTAACTTTTGCAGGTTAGTATGACCAGTAGACAGTTTGTGAGAGTACTCATTTTCATTGCTATATTACACCTCTTTGACCACATAATGTAGCGTCAAGGCTTTTTTGTATTAGGCTACATAAAAAAGTCTGGCAAAAAAAACATATTTATAATTACTTCTTGATACCTTCGTTTCAGCCAAATGACGTCCACTGCTGGACAAAGGCCTCCCCCAAGGTTTTCCACAATGAACGGTCCTGCGCTGCCCGCATCCAGGCTCTTCCCGCGACCTTTACCAGATCGTCGGTCCACCTAGTAGGAGGCCTGCCTACGCTACGTCTTCCAGCCCGTGGTCGCCACTCGAGAACTTTCCTGCCCCAACGATACTTGATACCTTATTAGGCTTAAAACTTATGTTGTGGACCTTCTGTACTTAACCATTCTATTGTGCCTACTTGCGTGTAACGTGACCCTGAACCGACAGCTTATATTAATAACGAAACAATTCTCATAATAATCTTATCGCCTGGAGAGGGCGCTGGCTGTGAAATATTGGCGTATTTTCAAAATGGAGACGAGAAAGTGCTTAAATATTTTATAGCCCGATTTTATTGGACCGAGTGGGATTAAATAATGAGAAATTAAAGCAATGGCGGTCTTAAATTATATTACAAAGGTGAGTTTTCTGATTACCAGTTACTTTTCTTCCACCAGCCGTACTTGTTTCAAGTATAATTTGGAATTAGTTTTTTATTATTTTGTAAAAACAATATACCTAAGTAGGTAATATTAATTGGTGTTATAAATTTATCTAAGTATTCGTCTTTAAGTGTCCTCCTGATAATTTATTTTTTTGTTTTTCGATTATCTTATTTAATCCATTGTAGTTTGTGTGTATTTTTAGT